>NW_024380618.1:0-14051 GCF_016835505.1 Polypterus senegalus | reverse complement strand
ACTAGCAAAACCTTCTGTCCAGGTGTCAAATCGAAAGTGACAAAATATGTAATAATAATAGAAACAAAATGTCTCTTGGACAAAGTAAATAAAAGTTAAAAGTGCTCCAAACCCCCAAAACACTTAATCCACCCCAGAACCACCTGGATGTCAGGCGTGTACACATTTCTTAACGTGTTCAAATATAAGAACATACTTATTTTGCCACAATTACAGTAAGTAGACAAACTAAAAAATATATTTTCTTTTGTTAATATATCTTTAATAGTACTTAAATTAATTTTTTGTATTTTCAAAGTTTTAAATATGTTCATGTAAGCAAGATTTAGTTTACATTGCAGTTTTATAAAAGACGGTATAATATGTGAAATGTAAATATAACTAAATGGTAAATATAACTAGCATGGTTTGAAGCTCTAAAACATGTTTTTTTTTTTGGCAGAGCCTAAATGTCAAACTTTGCCCATGGAGATATTGAAATATGACACTTTCACTTTCAGTCTTTCCCAATAAATGGCTTTATTTAAAAGTGGGGAATAGTTATGGGCAATTTGAACAATTTATTGTCTTAGAATAATCTTTTCAGTAAATAATATGAATTGATTTTGAGTACAAATAAAGTTTAAGAGGACTGCTAGAGCATCTTTCTTTACACAATACTTGTGCATGTGCAAGTACTGATTTATGATTAGATAGATAGATAGATAGATAGATAGATAGATAGATAGATAGATAGATAGATAGGTACTATATAATAGATAGATAGATATGATAGATAATAGATAGATAGATAGATAGATAGAGATAGATAGATAGATAGATAGATAGATATTTTATTTATTATTTTTTTTATTTTTAAAAACAAACTTTATTAAATAAACACAGGAATAAATACAAAAAAACACAGTAAACTCAAAATCTTAAGTCTTACAAAAAAACATGTACACACATTCCTAATGATGAATATTCATTTTTAAACCATTACATATCATATTGTTCTTGGAATATATATTTATCTAATCCCTCCTATTGTTTCCCCCCTCCAATCCCACTTATTCTCAATTTATCAACCCAATTTATAAAGGAATGAAACACCAAACTCAGAGCACAAATTGCAAATTATCTTCATCACATACACAAAGCACATTATTCACGCACCACATTTCCTTAAACTTTGCTAAATTATTTGTGGACTTATAAAAATTTAAATCCACCAATATCCTACTTTCACATACTTTTCTAAAAAAGACAACAACATCTTCATTTCCACTCCCAGTAATCTTGTTTCTGGTCTTCCATATTGACAGTTTTGTTTTGCCCATAATAAATTAATTAAGTTCATAGTTCTCTGGTGTGTTTTGTAATTCTAACCCCAAACACAAACACCGTGCCATTATACGGGACCCCCAGCCCTTCTACTATTCTTTCAATTTTACTAAAAAAGGTCTGGAGCCTCTCACAATACATAAAAGCATGAAAGACACTTTCCCTCAGACCACAAAAAGGGCAGCAATCTGAGACCCCCGGACATATAATTGATAAGAAGGAGTTCACCGCTAGTATCCCATGTACCAACCTCCACTGCAGGTCTCCCACCTACTGGCCAATGGCGGCTTGTGAACCTCCATGCGAGGTTCAGTCCTTGAGGTGCCCCAAGCTTGTCTCCCCAAGGCGTGCGTGTCTTCTTGTCCTCAGCTGCTCCAGGTTGTTTACCTTCACACAATCCTGTAGAGCTGTTCCCCGGCCTGTAGGTAGAGATAACCTCTAGAGAACTTAAGGCTAAAACATTAGTCTCACCATCCCTAAGTTCAACAGCCGGAGACACAGTAAGCGTTGGAAAAGGCTTTTCGTCAGTTGGCTTCAATTGTGATGAGAAAATTCCGTGCAGGAGTGTCATGGATTCCCTGTCCATTGATGATTGTCCCTGCCACAGAAACTTCTCCATTAAGCGGACTGAGTGCACTCCTGTCTCCACTGCTACCACTTGTGCACTTTTCCAAGTGTAATTTTCCCAATCAATTATGTCCTTTATTGTGGTTATTCCATGTATTATGAAATGATTAATAAAGTTTTCAGAAATTCCTGTAGCAGTGCCAACAGCAGGATTGTAGAACAGTGGTTCATCAAGGACCCAAAAAGTGGAGAGATCATCACAGTCCTTTTTTTTCGACAGCAGTTGCCACGCTGCTAGAAGGCTTTTATAAAACTCTGGCACCTGTAAAGTCCTGATCTTATCTAAGTGGCACAGCAGTAAACTTTTCCCAAGTCCCATATGCCTGGCCTGTTTAAAGAAGAGTCGGCTAAGTTCATCCACTGGCTCTGCTCAACAGGGTACAGCAGTTTTTGAATGGTCTGAAGGCGGAAAGCAGCAATCCTGCTGGTAATGTCAATAAGTCCTTGTCCGCCTTCATCCAATGGTAAAATAGAATGCCCTTCTGTATCCAATGGGTACCAGTCCAAAAGAAATCCATGATCGCCTGCTGTATCTGCTGAACATGCAAAAATGGAGGTTGCAGACAAATACACTTATGCCACATGCTGGAGGTCACCAGGTTATTAATGACCAGCATCCATCCTCTATAGGATAACTGAGGGAGTATCGACTTCCACTTGGCAAGCCGAGCTGTAACCTTGTCCAACAGACCTTCCCAGTTCTTTTGGATGTAGTGGTCATCTCCAAGATCGACTCCCAGGTACAGGAAGCCTCCAGTTGTCCACTGAAAACCTCCTTCCAGTCGAGGAGGACTACATCCAGTCCAGTTCCCCACCAGCACTGCACTACTTTTGTTCCAATTCACTTTAGCCGAAGATGCTTTGCTATAATTCCTCAGACAGTCCGTTAGTTTGTCCAAATCCTTCTGGCTTGTGATGACTACAGCAAGATCATCTGCATAAGCAGTGACTTTCACAGGGTCCATATTGCAGTTCGGGGTGGAGAGACCAGTCAGCACCTTCCTCAGGTGCACCAGGAAAGGCTCCAGCGCCAGAGCATATAACATGCCGGACAAAGAACAGCCCTGTCTGACTCCTCTTCTGACACTGAAAGGCGCGCACAAAGCCACCATTGACCTTCATGATACCAGAAATGTCACTATAAAGTAAGCGAATATATTTAATAAAAGACCTCCCAAACCCAAACGCCTTCATGGCATTCCATAAAAAAGAGTGACTGACCCTGTCAAAAGCTTTTCCTGGTCAAGAAAAATAAGACCAGTCCGAAAACCAAACAGTTCTGCAGCAGCCAAAATGTCCCGAATTAAAAAAATGTTATTAAAGATGGCCCTGCCAGCCACGCAGTAATTCTGATCAGGATGCACCACTCTCCCTAAAACTTGGACCATCCTGTTAACTAAGGCTTTAGAGAACTTATAATCTGCACATAAGAGATACAGGCCGCCAGTTCTTAATGAGACACAAGTCTCCCTTCTTCGGCAGCAGCGTGATCACAGCTCTACGGCAGCTTTGAGGTAACAAGCCGGTCTTAAAACTCCACCGGAACACTTCCAATAAGTCCAGGCCGATGACATCCCAGAACTCTTTATAAAACTCCACTGGTATTCCATCGATTCCAGGGACCTTCCCTGTTTTCAGCTGTCCCAGGGCTGTGGTGAGTTCTGCAAAGGTCACCTCACTATCTAGATCTGCCACAGGCTGCGGTAAGTCCTGCAAAAAGGCCTGTTGGTCTTCACTGCCACCATCTCCATCTGCAGCAAACAGAAGTTCATAAAATTCGCGGACCACCTGCCTTATTTCACTGGGCTCTTGTGTCTCTCTGCCATCGGGTGTTCTTATGCAATGTAAGGTTTTACTCGGCGAGTTTTTTTTCTCTAAACCAAAAAAGTATTGAATTGGTGCATCCATCTCAGTCAGTCGTTGAAAGCGGGCCCTCACTAAAGCCCCCTGAGCTCTGGTCTCAAACAGGTGGGCCAACCCCAGTTTAGCAGAAGTCAGGCTCGCCTGAAGCTGCTCATTTGGGACCCTTCTCTAGTAGCTGTTGAAATTCAGCTATTTTCATTTCTAAAGCTGCCATTTCTGACCGCAATACTTGGGTGACATTTCTGGTATACTCCTGACACAAGGCCCGGATGTGACTCTTCCCAACCTCCCACCACTGTTGTAAGCTGGTGAACTCCTTCTTCATAGCCTTCCAGCGTCCCCAGAAATGAACAAATAACTCTTTAAAGTTCTGATCTTTAAGGAGGAGTGTGTTAAAATGCCAGTATGGACTACGGGGTCTGTAAGTGTTACAAATAAGTGTACAAATCACCAGACTGTGATCAGAGAATCCAGTAGGCACAATAGAGCACACCTTAAATAAACCTAACAGGTGCTTAAAACTATAAAAATGATCGAGTCTCGCCATTGAGATCGTATTTCCACTCGTCCTCCCCCAGGTGTATTGCCGACAGGCCCATTTTTGCCCTCCATACATCTTCCAGCCCAAAGTCCTTAATTATTTTACCTAAAGCTCGTGTTGAGCGAGGGTGCGGTTCCAGTCCATTATTTCTGTCCATTCTGGTATCAAGTGTACAATTAAAATCCCCTCCTAACACCACCACTTCTTCAGGGTCACACTTGGATAAAAGATCTCCTAACTTGTTAAAAGTGGAGCCTCTCCTCACCCTCATTCGGGGCGTACACGTTAATGAAAGTGACGACACTGCCATGAAATTTCACCGGCACTTTTAGGAGTCTTCCTTTCACCAGCTCCTCAGTACTGAAAACTTCTACTTGAAATCCTCCAAGAAATAAAATGGCCACTCCAGCACTAACATTTATCCTATTACTAAAAAAAATGTCTCCCTTCCAATCCCTGCTCCACTCCCACTGATTTTGCTCATCAATGTGGGTTTCTTGTAGAAAGGTGACATTCAAATCTTTCTGTCTGATAAAATCAAACAATGCGACCCTCTTATCTGGACTTCTCCCACCGTTAATATTTAGGGTTCCTATGTGTACACTTGCCATGGTAACAGAATAGATAGATGAACACACAATAAAATACAGGGACCACCACAAAGACTGTGGAGTGGATTTAACAGGGGGCTTAGCCATTAGGTGGTGTTTAAATTGGACTGTTTTCTCAGTTTACTTGTTAAATTCTTTAGCCTCACGAGCTCTTTAACATCAAACATTGCGGAGGCAGCTTTGTCTCGTCGCAACCGCGGACAGGCGATAGAAGAGGTCAATGTCAGGAAAATTCGCCACGCCACCCCTTTTTTCCGCGGTATTCACCAAAACTCTTTCACACTTTGACCGCTGTAACCCCCTGGCTTTAACTCTGGGGCTCGAGGCAGCAGACCCCTCGGAGATATTACCGTCTCGTTCTTCCCGACACTCCCAGCATGTGAGGTTGCGGCCGTCTCCGAAGACGGGAAAATCCTCCCGACAAGGACCATAGGCGGGATCCTCTCCAAAGACCCCGAGCCCTGACTTAAAACAATTTTCTTTCGTGCCCGATCTTCTCTTTCTCCTTGCCTTTTCTGAGCAGGACGTTTAAATTCACTTTTTTCTTTTGTCTCGTTGCTGCCTCCCTCGTCCATATCAATGTCTCCCCACACACTTCCTGCTGCAGCCGCTGTTTGATCTACCGTTTCACTACCGCCTTCTATTCGGCTCATCTCTGGGAGGCACTTGATTCTCCTGCCCTTCAGCTCTAGTAGCATTTTTATTCTTATCACCTTCGCCTCTGCGCATCAGCCACTAATTTAGTGATCTTCCACTTTCTGCCCCTCTATTTCTGTGTTTGTAGCCAGTTTTCTTGCTCCCTTGCTGTCTCTCAGGACACTGTTTAATTAAATGAGCTTCACTCCCAGCCAAAACATTTCATTTCGTTGAAGTGACGAAAATCACATATCAAACCGGCCCACTCTAAACTTCATTGCCACATTTAATTCGTCATCCATTCTATTTAAAACCATAAAAACTTGTCGTCTAAATGACAAGACATGTTTTAAATCTGGCGATTTACACCCTAAAGGAATGTGCGAATTTTCGATACCAGAGCGCCTATGCCGCTCCAACTCCTTGCTATAGTTTCATTTTTGAGAAAAGGCGCGATTCAAATTGTTACTCTAGGGACGGGACGGCTAAAGGGGAAACTTGTACAAAGGAGCCATTAATAACCACCCCCTTCTCAACTACTGTGGGGACTAAATCCACAGAGCTCAAAAAAACCACGATATTCCCGCTCATTCGTGAAGCTGACTTAATATTGTCACATCCGACCACATAGCTACCGCCAAAACCCCGCTCTAAAGGAACAAACTCCTCCAATATAAATTTAATCCCATGGCGGCGGCTCAGACGCTCAAGATTAGCAGCCATTACGGCTGCCGTAGCCTAACCACTCAGTACAAAAACAAGTGTAGCTGTTACACCAAAGAAAAGATAGAAATAAGAAACTAGAAGAAGAAGAAATCACCACACTCCCTCACAGCGTCCCCCACCAGTTCCACTCCACACCTGAGACAATCACCCAGCATGCACAGCGACAGCAAGATAGGAAGGAGATAGATAGATAGATAGATAGATAGATAGATAGATAGATAGATAGATAGATAGATAGATAGATAGATAGATAGATAGATAGATAGATAGATAGATAGATAGATAGATAGATAGATAGATAGATAGATAGATAGATAGATAGATAGATGATAGATAGATAGATAGATAGATAGATAGATAGATAGATAGAATTGAAATACCATAACTCAGATCCTCTGAGAACTTCAGTAAGTGACATGGCCTAATGTTATATTTCTAGTCTAAGGTGTCAGAGTGAAGAGTAAGTAGACAGACCTGTTCCTTGTGATGCTGCAGTGTTGCTCAAACAGTCCTTGATTCTCTACAAATGGTCTGCCTGACAGATATTCCATTATCCCGAACACCAAAGGCTCATCCACTTGCATATCTCTGACCCTTAACAGGATAGCTGGATCATATTGAAGGTACTGAACAAATTAAAAACAGAATCCTCATCTGATGCCAGTTTTGTTATAGGTGAGAATAATTCTTGTGGGAAGATAGATAATCCAGTCTTATTTCTGATAGACAATTGCAGTGGTCCAGGTGGCCTACCACAAAGGATATAGTCCAGACCAGCTCTCAAAGGTCTTAATAGTTGAGACATAAGGCCAGTGGTCTGTAGTCTTAGGTGAAGAGGAACATGCCTTCCTTGGAACAGGAACAATGCAGGATGTGTTCCACAGCAGCACACTTTTGAGACTTTAATGACAGACTGAACAGGTGATAGAGGACACCACAATGTTGGTCAGCACATTCTGGTTCACTTCCTTATGATTTTTAAAGTCAAGTTAAATCATTCAGACAGTTTTTCTATTTATGTTTTCTGTTGTTTGCTGTGTGTCTATTGTACAGTATATATTTTGGTTGTTTATAAAGTATTTACTATATATATCCTTCATATTTTTATTTTATCCATTGACATGTAAAGAACATTTATTTTTGAGTTTTACTTTGCTGTGGGTATATACTTTGTTGTATAAATGTGGGGTATTAAATTTGGATCTATATTATTCTTTTCTATTTTTCCATATTTTTATTTTTCTGTAATAGTTTTGTCGATTTGTTTTAGTCCTATTTTTGTAAAACTTGATCTGTGTTTTATGGAATGATTACAATAAAATCAATAAAATTAAAAATAAATTATATATATATATATATATATATATATATATATATATATATATATATATATATATATATATTTTATGTATTTGTTTTATGTGCATGTTTCCATTCTATAATTTCTGCCTTTACTTTATTTAAAATATATTTTGTAAAGTTATATACTGTGACAACGGATTTTCTTTTTATACATGTAAAGTCACATATATATATAATCTTTTCAGGTTCTGCTTGCTTTTATCTTTTGGTCATTATCCCAGGAAGTAGATTGTTTATACTTTTCCATAGTTTTGTGGTTGTTTCTCTTGTTCTTTTCCCACAGTAGTTACCACTGGGGCATCCCTAAACTCAACATCGCAGAAACAATTCCTGAGTTCAAAAGGCTAAATAAATGCCTTCACACAGGCTTCTTCACAATAAACAATCCTCCTTCTTGCTCTTGTCCTCCTCCAAATCTCCCAGGAGGTGTTGTCCTTCTCTTACAACTTCAGCGTGTCTTGGTGAAGTGGAGGGTCCTTTAACCAAAACCTCTGGGTCAGAGATAAACCCATCTGACAGGGAAGCCTCTCTCAACAGCACCCTCTTGTGGCCACGCAGGACCCCACCAGAGCTTCTCTTAGTATTACAACTATCATGCAGTCCTGCAGTTGTCCAAACAGGAAGCTTACACCCATTTGAGCTATGGATATATGTCAATATTACTTTTGTTAATTATTTGCTTTATTGCCAATGCATGTGTTATGTTCTTTGTGTTTTGTGGCTGGTTTCTCAAGAGACGGGGCCACCTGCCCATTACCACAAAAGACTGACTGCCCACAGCCCTATAAATGTGGGGACAATTCACAGTTCCCTGCAGTTCGCTCTGAATGTGCTCGCGTGAGGAGAGTTCTCTGTGTTTATTCTTGTGATTTTGTGATTTTTGAACATTGCCTCTTGTATTCTGTATTGTGGTTTGGTTTGCTATTTCATTACCTTTTTGTTTTGGCAACTCATTTGCTTTTTGTGCTTCTTGGATCTTCTTTGTGCAATAGTGAATTTTCGGAAAAATAAATCTTTCATTTTATGAAAATCCTGAGCTTGCCTTTGAAACTAGCTGGGTTTAATGGTTTCCCTCTGTAATAAGTACATACGTTTAATATGTCACTGTGCTCTGTACAGAAACTATTTATACATCCACTCACATGTACAGCTAACACAGGGCCAGATTTAGCACACAGGGGCTCATCATTTAGAACTGCTAGGTAAGCATTGGAAGACAAGAAAGGGACAACTACAAAAATGATCATTGTTCTATTTCTATGTGACAGAGTCAGCATGACATCGGATCTTCTTTTCCTTGTTTGGAATGGCGTGATTTACCTAAGTAGGGGCTTGCACATGGGCGGCATGGTGGCGCAGGGGGTAGCGCTGCTGCCTCTCAGTAAGGAGACATGCAGGTTATGTGCATTGGTGATTCTAAATTGTCCCTAGTGTGTGCTTGGTGTGCATGTGCCGGGTTTGTTCCCCGCCTTGTGCCTTGTGTTGGCTGGGATTGGGTCCAGTAGACTCCGTGACCTTGTAGTTAGGATATATTGGGTTGGATGATGGATGGATGGATGGGGCCTGCACATGGAGAAAGAGTATAAAACTTTGGAACATTGGCACGCCTTTGAAGCTGGACGGACGGATGGGAGATAATATCATCCGATCCTGAAAATCCTTCCAGTGCAGCGACGAAAACACTGGCAGACTATACACAAAGGTCTTGTCATGGCTTCTCATCTGTTATGCTGCATAAACCGTCATTAAAGAAAGCTAAGTTATTTCTCCTATGTGATATCTTACCACCGTATCACTAATGGAGGGTATTGCCTTTTACAGTATATTGTATCTATATAGGTTCAGGTTACTTAAGACTCCACAATTACACAAAGAACTTATTCCAAGCAGGGAGCTAGCACCCCCTATAGGAATACACCCTCTCTACTGGGCATTTTGGAAAATTTGGGGACTTTCTGAAACCAGGTAACTGGCTTGGCCATTCAAGACTTTTCCATTTTTAGCTCTGAAAACTCCTGTGTTGCCCTAATGATATGTTTTGATCATTATCTCATTGAAGGATGAAGAGCAGTCCAATGAGTTTGGAGGCATCTACTGGAACTTATCAGATGATTCTATACACCAGAATTCACTGTGCCACTACCATCAGCAGCTACATCATCAATGAAGATAAATGTGGCAGCCATATATGCCCAAGCCAAAACACAACTCCCCCACCCCCACCACCAGCATGTATAACAGATGAGGTGGTCTGCTTTGGATCTTGAGCAGTTCCTTGTCATCTCCACACTTTCCTCTTGCCATCACTCTGTTGCAGTTTCATCTTTGTCTCGTCTGTCCACAAGACCTTTTTCCAAAATTCTGCTGAGCCTTTGAAGTCCTTTTTCACAAACTATAATCTGGCCATCCTGTTTTTGTGGCTAACTAGTGGTTTGCATCTTGCAGTGTGTCCTCTGTATTTTTGTTCTTGAAGTCTTCTGCTGATAGTTGTCTGTGATACACACACACAATCGGGCCACTGAAGACTGTGTATGATCTTTCAGACAGGCATCTGGGGCTTTTGAACATAGTGAGGATTCTTCTGTCATCAGCAGTGAAGGTCTTCCTTGGCCTACCAGCCCCTTTGTGATTGCTGAGCTCACCAGTATGTTTTTTCTTCTTAATGATATTCCAAACAGTTGATTTAAGTCCTAAGGTTTTACCGAAGTCTCAAATGGTTTTATTCTTGTTTTTCAGTGTCATAATGGCTTTTGGATTTCATTGGCACAGCTCTTGTCCTTATTTTGCACAATGGTGACTACAGACTCCAAGCTGAGGTATCTTATGAAGCCTTGAAACACACCTGAGGAATCACAAATATCTGTGACACCAACTGTACCAAACATTATGGTGCCCTGAAATGGGGGGACCATGCTCAAAAAGTGTTGTCATTTCTATATGTATGCAAGTCCCCTTACGTCAAAGTCTGCAATGTGCACTTTAATCACATCTGAATGATTTGATTTGTAATGTTAAACTGTGGAGCAGTTCAAGGGAAATTATGTTTTTGTTTCAAACATTATGGAGGGAGCTGTACATACAGATTGAAAAATCTGTCACATTTGCTCGAGTCACTAAATTGGCTACTCAGTTCTGTAATGGAGAAAGTGTAATTGGAAAATAGGTGGATCGATATTTAGGCAAAGAATCATCTTGCACTAGATTGATTAAAAATTATCTCCATTGGAAGAATATAGCAGGCCTTGTTTGTTACAGCTGTTACACTATAGACATTAGTTTCCCTGAACAACTGGAAAATGACTAATTTGCCCTTTTCAAACTGTAAGGTATCATTAGAAGATGAGATGTGTAAAAGGAGAGCAAACCGTTAAGTCCATCAAGTGTGTTCCCATGGCTAATGTCTAATCTAACCCACTATCTCATCTAGCCATTTTTTTAACAGTTGTTAAGGTCTACGCTTGAACAGTTACAAATTATTGCTTTAGTCAAAGTAGAAATTAACTATTCAAATTAGCTAGGACCCAGTGCACATCTGCAATGGTTAGAAACTAATTGCATTTGATGCTAAAAGTGACATCCGACCAGCTGGACAGCAAAATCATTTGCTATGGGGTGTAACTGAAGCTGAATGCACAGCAAAGAAAAGTCCAAGTCGTAGTTTTTTCTTTGTTTTTTTCAGTCGGCACTCCTCTGCAGCCAGTACTGCCAAGTTATTCAGTCATGGATGACAAGGTTCAGCACAATTAATCTCTAACTAACTCTAACTGCCTGGGGATGTCTGTCTTTTGGACCAACCTTTCTGTTTTACAAGGGCACGATTTGTCCAATTTATGCCTCAGCAGCTTCCAGCTTCCCCAGGGTACAAGGCTGGGCCATCGTAAGTCTAATGTGTAAAAATTGTCTGTCCGTTTTCTAATCTAAGCTTTTCAAGGCATGATGTGGGAATAAAAACACAACTTGCTTCATTTTTATTGGCTCTAAAGGGAATCATTAACCAGTAGTAATTATTATTTTATTAAATTATAACGCATTAAAGTTTAGGTTTTTTTTATTTAATTTGAGTCATTTTAGACAACTTTAAACAATTATCTATGTTGGTTAATTCAATATGACTGTTGTATTAAAATGTCTTTATGTTTCTAAAATTCCTCTGGGACCAAAGAGAGTGCACCATGGAGTATGTAAATATTACCATTATGGGATTGAAGCATTTTTTAAAGACATATGAGGTGCTATGAGGGATAATAGCGGTCAGGTGATAGGACTTTATCCTGAAGTCTTGTCAAGCTAAATAGGAGCACAGTGCATGTTGGGAGAGTCAGAATATTAAGTGTGATTTGATTAGTTAGCTTTGAATCCCAGAAAAAAATAACCTTGAGCTGGGTGTGGAAGAGTATACGGTCGCCCCCTATGGTTCCAGGGACCCCCCATCCAGCGGATGTGCAAAACCACAGATGTGCAAGACTAATATAAAAGCATGAAGACGATGGTGCGCACAAAGTGGACGTGAATGCTGATACGTTAGGAATGAGGATTTGCTAGTCTTGGGTACACCATGACTTGGCAGCATCAGTCTGGGTATGTTGTTTTTGTTGATTTGAGCGGCAGCACTACAAACGTGAATTTCAAATGTTCTTCTTCAGGAATATTCTGGATTTTTTTTAATACTTCTGAACCGTGGATAACATGGGTTGACTGTATATATGTATACTGTATTGTATGCATAATATTATTTGACCACATCCTCTCAGTAGTGAGAAGCAGATCATAGACATAATATATAGTACCTGCCAAATAATACAAAGAGTAGACAACATGTGTTACGACCTAACTGGGGCTCATCATGTGTACATACATTTGCTTCCCTAATGGGGATCGAACCTCAGATGTACCATGACCATGTGACGTATGCAAACCAGCTGCCATAAAGCAACCACTGAGGCTTTGTCTTGGGCACTGATGTCTGAAGTTTGACCTAAGTGGGAAGGTAGCATGGCTCTACCTAACTTTCAGTTTTATTACTAGGTGGCAAATGTACAAGCTATAAAGACCTGGACATTGACACAAATGGATGAACATACACAGGCTTGGTCCACAATAGAAATAAAGTTCCGCAGAACTTCTTTAAATACCTTGCTTTGTACCCCATTAAATACAAGTTATCGCCAGTATACCAACGACCCAATTGTGCTTCACTCACTCAGAATATGGAGCCAATGTAGGAAGTATTTCATGATAGAGAAACTTTTATCTGTGGCACGAGAATCATCTTTTTCCTCCCTCTCAGCTATGCAGCTTATAATGTCTGGAAAACATTTGGGATTAAATAACTTAGAGATGTGTACATAGAGAATCCTACGAAGAATTACACTACAAATTTAACTTTCCAGCAATACATTTCTTTCACTACCTCCATATTAGAAACTTTGTAAACTAAACCTGCTCGACTTTCTTCACCTAAACTCCAGAAAAAATATCGATCAGTCTTGAGGACTCAGACAGCATTTCTCTAACATATAAAAACATTTTAAAGTCCTTCCCTTTGAAAGATCCCAGAGGACAGTGGGAAAAGGATCTTTCACTCAACATCTCAGAAAAGAAGTGGAAGGTAGCCATGCACAGAATTCACTCGAGCCCACATGCGCAAAACATTCAACTTTTCAACTTAAAATCATGTATCGAGCACATCTGTCTTGTTTAAAATGGTCCAAAATGTTTCCAGGGCGAGACCCAATCTGCTAACATTGCAATCAAGTTCTAATAATAAATAATAATAATACATTTTATTTATATAGCGCCTTTCCCATGCTCAAGGCACTTACAGAACATAAGAAAGAACGGCAGGGTATACAGTATATAGCATAGTACAAAGCAAATTAATAAATAAGAAGATTAAGACAGTAAACTCAGAGAAAGCCTAACAGACAACAGAATTGATGGTCTGCACACACACACACACACACAGGTTACATGAGCATCTTGACAGAGAGGTAAACTGAGAGAAGGGAATGAAGTCAAATAGAGCTAAAAGCCTTCCTGAACAGATGAGTTTTAAGTTGTTTTAAAAGAATTCATGGAGTCAGCTGACCTGATTAATTTCGGTAGGTCATTCCAGAGTCTGGGCGCCATACAGCTGAAGGCCCTGTCACCCATGGAGTGAAGATTAGTGTGGGGCACAACAAGATTCCAGAATCAGAGGACCTTAGTGGACGGGCAGGCACATAGTGATGGAGAAGGTCACTGATGTAGTTTGGCTGAGGTTATTTAAGGCTTTGTAGGTTATTAGTGGATTTATATTCGATTCTGTAAGACACAGGGGCCAGTGAATAGGAGCAGGATGGTGAGTGTATAGAACCTGC
>NW_024380617.1:0-35890 GCF_016835505.1 Polypterus senegalus | reverse complement strand
CCTGAAATTCACTTTGTGTACAAGGTGAGCTTAGTCCACCGAAACTGTTCAAAACAGTTCATTTTGTAAAAACATGTCTCAGATGTGTTTCAATGTTTTCACAACAGTGAAGTTAAGACTCTTGAGTTTCACTCAACTTCAGTTTTGCCCAATGCAAGTCAATAGGATTTCAAACAGTGAGTTTGAGATGTTGAAGTGCACTTTGAAAACAGTTGGGAAACCATCCCAAGAGTTCTTAACCTTAACGGTACTGGGGGTTTCATCATTTAGAACTGCTTTTACCAGAGTATTTTGACTTTCCACAGAGTTAGAGTTGAAGGTAACCTGAATTCACCATAACACGCTTCAAGGCCTGAAATTCATTTGTGTACAAGTGTGACGGCTTGTTGTCCACCAGGAAACTGTTCAAAACAGTTCATTTTGTAAAAACTATGTCTCAGATGTGTTTCAAGTGTTTTCACACAGTGAAGTTAAGACTCCTTGAGTTTCACTCAACTTCAGTTTTGCCCAATGCAAGTCAATAGTGATTTCAAACAGTGAGTTTGAGATGTTGAAGTGCACTTTGAAAACAGTTGGGAAACCATCCAAACAGTTCTTAACCTTAAGGGTACTGGGGGTTTCATCATTTAGAACTGCTTTTACCAGAGTATTTTGACTTTCCACAGAGTTAGAGTTGAAGGTAACCTGAATTCACCATAATACACGTTCAAGGCCTGAAATTCAATTTGTGTACAAGTGTGACGGTTTGTTATCCACCAGAAAACTGTTCAAAATACAGTTCATTTTTGTAAAAAAAATATGTCTCTCAGATGTGTTTCAAGTGTTTTCACAACAGTGAAGTTAAGACTCATTGAGTTCCACTGAACTTCAGTTTTGGCCCAATGCAAATCAATGGGAATTTCAAAAGTGAGTTTGAGATGTTGAAGTGCACTTTGAAAAACAGTTGGGAAACCATCCAAACTATTCTTAACTATAAGGGTCCTGGGGATTTCATCATTTAGAACTGCTTTACCAGAGTATTTTTTGACTTTCCACAGAGTTAGAGGTGAAGTTAACCTGATTTCACCCATAACACGTTTCAAGGTCTTAAATTCACTTTATGTACACGTGTGACAGCTTTTTGTCCACCAGGAAACTGTTCTAAACAGTTCATTTCTGTAAAAACTATGTCACAGATGTGTTTCATGTGGTTTCACAACATAGAAGTTAAGACTCCTTGAGTTTCACTCAACTTCAGTTTTTGCCCAATGAAAATCTATGGGAATTTCAAACAGTGAGTTTGAGATGTTGAAGTGCACTTTGAAAACAGTTGGGAAACCATCCAAACTGTACTTTATCCATAAGGGTACTGGGGATTTCATCATTTAGAACTGCTTTTACCAGAGTATTTTGACTTTCCACAGAGTTAGAGTTGAAGGTAACCTGAATTCACCGATAACACGTTTCAAGGCCTGAAATTCACTTTGTGTACAAGTGTGACGGCTTGATGTCCACCAGGAAACTGTTCAAAACAGTTCATTTTTGTAAAAAAACTATGTCTCAGATGTGTTTCAAGTGTTTTCACAACAGTGAAGTTAAGACTCCTTGAGTTTCACTCAACTTCAGTTTTTGCCCAATGCAAGTCAATACGGCTTTCAAACAGTGAGTTTGAGATGTTGAAGTGCACTTTAAAAACAATTGGGAAACCATCCAAACAGTTCTTAACTTTGAGGGTATGGGGTCATCATTTAGAACTGCTTTTTACCAGAGTATTTTGACTTTCCACAGAGTTAGAGCTGAAATTAACCTGAATCTCCATAACACGCTTCTGTCTTAAATTCACTTTGTGTACATGTGTGACAGCTTTTTGTCCACCAGGAAACTGTTCTAAACAGTTCTTTTGTAAAAAACTATGTCACAGATGTGTTTCAGTGGTTTCACAACATGAAGTTAAGACTCCTTGAGTTTCACTCAACTTCAGTTTTGCCCAATGAAAATCATGGGAATTTCAAAAGTGAGTTTGAGATGTTGAAGTGCACTTTGAAAACTGTTGGGAAACCATCCAAACTGTAACTTAATCCATAAGGTACTGGGGATTTCATCATTTAGAACTGCTTTTACCAGAGTATTTTGACTTTCCACAGTGTTAGAGTTGAAGGAAACCTGAATTCACCATAACGCTTTCCAAGGGCTGAAAATCACTTTGTGTACAATGTTTGACGATTTGTTTTCCACCAGAAAACTGTTCACAACAGTTCATTTCTGTAAAAAACTATGTCACAGATGTGTTTCAAGTTGTTTCACAACATAGAAGTTAAGACTCCTTGAGTTTCACTCAACTTCAGTTTTGCCCAATGAAAAGTCAATAGGGATTTCAAACAGTGAGTTTGAGATGTTGAAGTGCACTTTGAAAACAGTTGGGAAACCACCCAAAACAGTTCTTAACCTTAAGGGTACGGGGGTTTCATCATTTAGAACTGCTTTAACCAGAGTATTTTGACTTTCCACAGAGTTACAGTTGAAGGTAACCTGAATTCACCATAACACGTTTCAAGGCCTGAAATTCACTTTGTGTACAAGTGTGACGGCTTGTTGTCCACAGAAAACTGTTCAAACAGTTGATTTTTGTAAAAACTATGTCTCGGGATGTGTTTCAAGTACTTTCAAAACAGTTGAATTAAAAAACCTAACTTCAGTTTTTCAAGTGTTTCAATGGAATTAAACAGTTGAGTTCCACTAAGTCAGTTTGAACCTGAAATCATGAATTTCAAACTATAGGCCTGGGATTCACTTTAAACGTTGAAGCATTAACTTTCAAATTAGAGGGGTTAACATATTTAACTAAACTTTTGTAGTTTATTCCCAAGGTACAGTAATTAACTTTTGTCCACCAGAACGTTCAAGTCATTGAAATCATTAGTCACAGTGGTTTTGTGCAAACTTAAAAGTTGATCTTAAATTCTTCACTATGTTTCCAGGATTTCACATGAATTTAAATGAGTTTAGATTTCAGTTACTTTGAAGTGAAACATAACTTTCACTATTGGTTTGGAATTCCTTTAAACGCTTTGCAACCATAACTTTACTTAAAGGAGGAATTTATTCAAACGCTTTTAGGTAAATTTCACTTTAGAAGTTGAGTTGAGTCCCAAACTTAACACTTCAATGAAAAAAATTTAAAAAGTGTTAGGTTTTCACAAAAAGTTAAACTCATTATTCCAATTGTTTCCATGCAATGTTTTCAAATGAGTGAAGAGTTAATGGAGTTAAACTATACCCAAAACTTCTAACGAATTCCGGTTAAGTTATGTTGAATGCTTGAAAACTGTTGGACTTTCCAAATTTAAAAAGTCCTGATTTCATAACATTTAAGTTTAATCACTTTTGACTCTTACAGTTTGGCCAAGAAACTGTTTCAAACAGTTTTTGGTAAATGTCACTTGTTTTCAAGGTTTTCCCAAAGTTAAACTCTGGTTTCTAAATAGTTTTCCCGTG
The DNA here is from genome assembly GCF_016835505.1 of Polypterus senegalus. Classification (NCBI taxonomy): domain Eukaryota; kingdom Metazoa; phylum Chordata; class Cladistia; order Polypteriformes; family Polypteridae; genus Polypterus; species Polypterus senegalus. The sequence goes on along the minus strand of NW_024380617.1, from coordinate 32,416 downwards.
AAAATTATGGATTTCAAAAGTGAGTTGAGATTAAGTTTCACTAAACATTTGGGGCCCAAATGTAATTCTAACAGTGAGTTTCATTTAGAATGCTTTAAAAATTTGAAACCACAGATTATTAAAACCTGAATTAATAACCTTAGCTGAATTCATTTTTGTAAATTACGGTTATCCCTGAATTAAAAGTTCATTTGAAAACTATGATTCAATTTTTCAATGTTTTGATTCATGGTTAAGACCCTGTTCACAACTTATTTTGACTAGGGTCAATGTTTTCAAAAGTGAAGTGAATTTGAATTCACTTAACCAGTTGGCCAAAAAATTCTACTTTTAGTGGGTTTGAATTTGAACTGCATTTAAAAGTATTTTGTTAAACATAGAGTTTAACCTTTTACCATAAGTTAACCTGAATTTCATCTTAGTTTTTACAGTTAGGTAGTTGTACGGAAACTGCACAGTTAACATTTTAAAACTAAATCATTTGTGTCAAGTGTTTACGTGGTTGACTCTTAGAACTTTCAGTTTTGCCATTAAAAATGATTTCAATAGTTTAAGAGTTAAGCATGAAACATTAAATCCAAATTTTTAATTGACGGGTCGGGATTCTAAACTTTTGAATTTAAATGTTTAGTATTTTGATTTCACAGGGTAAGGTAAATATTTTCAATAAGGGCTTAGTCTTAGAATGCTTTTACGGAAATTTCCACAGGATTAGATAAGTTAATTTCTAAAAACTATTTTAAGTTTATGGTTTCACATGTAGTAACAGCTTTTTCCACATTCTAACTTCATTTTGTGAAAATTATGATTTCAAACGTTTCTGGTTTAAATACTTGAAAACATTTGATTTCATCAACTGTATTTCCAAAAGTCTGGATTTCAAAATTAGGAATGTTTAAGATTTGATTTCAAAAAGTTGGATTAAATAACTGATTATCCATAAATTAGGTAATTCACATTTGATGTAGGTTTTGATTCCACAGAAAACTGTTAAAAACCTTTCAAACAATGCTTCAAGGCTGAATTATTTTTAAACAGGGGTTAGTAATTGATTTCCAACTTCAAAGTTCCCTGAATCAATGATTTCAATGTTTAAATGAAAGGCACTTTAAAGACTGAGTCCATCCAAATTCAACTTTTAGGGGTTAATTTCAATTTTATGAGTTTTATTCACTGAAAGTTGAAGTCCTGATTCACTCTAACCTCAAGGTCTGATTACATTTGACAGTTGACGCTTAATTTACCTAACGTCAAAGAGTTTAATTTTGAATTGTCAATTTTCAAGCTTTACATATTTGTTACAATTGAGTTATCAACTGAATTCCCAATAACAGTATTTAAAATATTTTAGATGTGAGTTTAATTTGGAAACCAGCCAAACATCCTTATTTAAACTCGTTTTCCCAATTGTAATGTTTTAAACAGTTTTGACTTTCAGAAGTTAGTTTAAAATGAATCATCCAAACAGTTCAACCTGAATTACTGTTCAATTTGAACTGTTTCACCAGAATTTTCCAAGAGTTGGTTTGTAAGAACTGTCTCAGATATTTAACGTTTCAAAAAGGAATTAAGGTACTTGTTTCACATTAATTTGCCAAATGTCATTAGTTTAAAAAGTGAGTTTAGATGTAAGTCAATTTAAAACAGTTGAAAACATCCAATTTCTAACTTACTACTGGAGTTATATCTATAGTTTAACCAGGGTATTGACTTTGCACAGTTTGAGTAAAGGTAACCAATCAATACAGTTTAACCTTAATATGGTTTCCATTTAAACGTTTAACCAGTTTTTAGACTTTCAAAGTTATTGTAAAACTATTCCCAATTTAAGGTTTTCAACGTGAATTAAACCATAAGTTCCCAATTCAGTTTTGTCCCAATGAATCAAGTTTCAAAAACTGTTAGATGTTAAGTGTTTTAAAAACATGAAGATGTTTAGTTCCATGAATCATTTGTCCATGATAATATTTCAAAGTTATGAGATTTAACTTCTGAGAAGTTGAAACACCAATTTCCATAACAGTCCGGTTTAATTCACTTTGTAAACGTGTGAATTTTCAAAACTGTTCTAAAGAGTTATTCAGTTAAACCTATTTCACCATTTTTCATGGTTTAAATAGAATAAGTCCTGTTTTCACTCGGATTTGCCAAGAAATCTTTAAAAACTATTTAGATGTGTTATGGTTTCACAAAAAGTTGGAATAGACTACTTCTTTGATGAATTTAATTTCAAACTTTGATTGAGATTTGAATCTTTAACAAGTTAGATTAAGGAACTGAATCACTACCATAGTCAGGCTTAATTATTTTTACAGAGTGTTTCCGAGTTAGTTGGAACGTCAAAGTTATTTCAAAACATTTAAGGCCTGAATTCACTTTTGTACAAGTGTGACTTTAGCCCAGGAAACTGTTAAATTCAGTTTGGCCAATGAAACTATGATTTCAAAGTGTTTAAATTTAAGTGAATTAAGCCCTTGGTTCCATAACTTGTTGGCTAATGAACAATGGGAATTTTCAAAAGAAGTTTGAGATTGAGGCACTTTGAAACAGTTGGGAAACCACAAACTATTTAACTAACGGGCGGGGTTTCTATTTAACTGTTTACAGGAATTTGTTTCCACAGAAATTTAAAAACCTAATTCACCATAACGCTTTCAAGGCTTAAATTCACTTTGTGTACATGTGTGACAGCTTTTTGTCCACCAGGAAACTGTTCTAAACAGTTCATTTCTGTAAAAAACTATGTCACAGATGTGTTTCATGTGGTTTCACAACGTGAAGTTAAGACTCCTTGAGTTTCACTCAACTTCAGTTTTTGCCCAATGAAAATCTATGGGAATTTCAAACAGTGAGTTTGAGATGTTGAAGTGCACTTTGAAAACAGTTGGGAAACCATCCAAACTGTACTTATCCATAAGGGTACTGGGGATTTCATCATTTAGAACTGCTTTTACCAGAGTATTTTGACTTTCCACAGAGTTAGAGTTGAAGGTAACCTGAATTAATAAATTTTAAAACCAAAATTCATTTTGCAATGTGGGGGGTTTTTCCCAAAATAAAAAAATTTTTTAAAAAAGTTTTTTTTAAAAACAGTTGATTTCAAGTTTTAAACTAGAACCGGTTTTTCCCCTTTAACTTTCCGTTTTTCCCTAAATTTTAATGAAAAAATGTTTTTAAGTTGGGAAATTTACTTTTGGGGAAACCATAAAATTTTTTAACAAAGGGTCCTTTTTCATTTTGAACCTTTCAGAGTTTTTATTTTAAGGAAGGGGTAAGAACCTGTTTCCCAAAAAATTTGCCCAAATTCATTTTTACAGTGATTTTTTTCCCCCGGAAACGTTAAAACATTCATTTTTAAAAAATAGAAATGGTTTTTTTAAACGGGTTAAGATTTTTGATTTTTAATTAAGTTTTTCCAATAAAAAGGTTTAAAAATTGATTTAATGTTAAGTGATTTTAAAAAAACAGGGGAAAACCCTCCAAACTTTTTAAAAAACCATTTCTAAAGAATGTTTTCCAAGTTTTTTTTTCCCCGGTTTGGGTTAAACCGTTCCCCAAACCTTCCCCCCGGGGGGAAAAAATTTTTTTAAAATTGAGTTTTGTTTCCCCCGAAAACTTTTAAAACAATTTTTTTAAAAACCCCGTTTTAAATTTTTAATTTTTTTCCCAAAATAAAAGTTAAGTTTTGATTCCCCATAACCTTTTGGCCCAAAAAAATTTTTTGGGTTTCAAAGTGTTTTTGGGTTTTAAGATTTTAAAAAAATTGGGAAACCATCCAAATTTTTCATGGGAAATAATTTTTAAAACTTTTTTACCAATTTTTTCCCCAAAAATTAATTGGGAATTTAACCGAAATTTTTCCAAAAACATTGGAAAAATGTCCCTTTTTGGGTAAGGAAAATTTTAAAATTTTTTTTAAAAATATTCCCAAGGGGGTTTTTTCCAAATAATTAAACCTTAGCCTAATTCATTTTTCCCAATGAAAAAAATTTTTTTTAAAAATTTTTAAGTTAATCTTTAAAACAGTTGGGTTTAAAAAGTTTTACCGGATGGGGTTTCTTTATTTAAACTGTTTTTCCCAGATTTTTTTTGCTTTCCCACAGAGTTAGAGTTGAAAACCTAACAAAAACCACCAAACATTTTAAATTGAGGTTTGTTTCCCCAAAACTGTTAAAAAGTATTTTTTTAAAAAAATAGTTAAGGGGTTTTCAAGGTTTCAAACTGAAAAAAACTTTGGGTTTACAATTAGTTTTTCCCAAAGAAATAAAAATTTTTTTAAAAAAAGTTTAGATGTTAAGGTTTAAAACAGGGGGAAAATAAACCCCTTAATTAAAACCTGTTTTTTTTTTAAACTGTTTTCAAAGAGATTTGATTTAAGATTGAAAGTTAACCTATTTCCCCAAAACCGAAAGGGTTTAAATTTTTAAAGGGACGTTTTTTTCCAAAAATTTTGTTCAAAAGTTTTTTTTGAAAAACTACAAAGTTTTCAGGTTTTAAAAAATTTGCCTTGAGTTTTCTAACCAGTTTTTAAAAAAAATTTTTTGGGTTTCCCCAAAAGGGGTTTAGTGTTAAGTGATTTAAAAAATTGGGCCACCAAAACTTATTTTCCAAAGCATGGGATTTCATATTTAGAATGCTTTAAAGTTTTGACTTTCCAAATTAATTAAGGCCCTTTCCATAAACGTTTAAAGGGAATTACTTTTTCAAGTTGAGGTTGAGTACCAAAAATTTCCCAAAAAAGTTTTTTGTAAATATTTAATGTTTTTAAATTTTTCCCAAAACGGGAAGTTAAATCCTTTTTTACTTTTTTAGTTTTCCCAAGGGTCAAAAGTTTTAAATTTTGGTTTAATTTAATCATTTTAAAAAAATTGGGGAAAAACCCCCAAAATTTAATTGGGGTTTGGGGGGTTTACTTTAAACTGTTAAAAAATTTTGACTTTCCAAGGTTGGTTTATAACCTGTTAAAAATTTTCAAGGTGAAAAATTTTTACTTTTACGCTTTTTCCAAGGGGCTGAAAATTCATTTTTGAAAAAAACATGTTAGATTGTTTAAAGGGTTTTTCACAACAGTAATTGAATTATTTCCAATGTTCATTTTCCCAAATAAATAATGGGATTTCAAAAATTTTTTGAAGGGCTTTTAAAAAGTTAAACCCATAAATATTTTAATTTTTGGGGGGGGGAACCTTTTAAACGTTTTTACCAGGGTTTTTGTTTTTCCCAATTAATTAAAACCTTTAACCTTTTTGGGCCTTTCACGTAAAGTTGAGGCTTGATCCACCAAAAACGTTAAAAAAATTTTTTGAAAACTTGTCACAGATTTTTTAGGGTTTTTTAAAAAATTAAGCTCGGGTTTCCCTAATTTTTTCCCAATGAAAACAAATTTAAAACTATTTAGTTTTGCATTTAAAACATTAAAAACCCCCAAAAATGATTATTAAGGACGGGATTATTTAAACTGCTTTCCGGGTTTTTTTTGATTTCCCCTTAGATTTTAAACCCTGAATTAAACATTTAAGGCCTAAAAATTCACAAAATTTTTTGGGGGGAAAAAAATGAAAAAGTTTTTTTAAAAAAATTTGTTCAATTTTTTCAAAAAATAAGTTAGATTTTAGTTTCCCAAACTAATTTTTCCCAAATGCAATAATCGGTTTAAAAAAGGGTTTTAATGGAATAAAAAATTGGGAAACCATAAAACATTTTTAATTTTTACCCCTTTCCTTTTGGGGCTGTTTAAAAATTTTTTATTTAAATTTTAAAGGGAAATTAAATTCCCCATAAAGTTTAAACCTAAAATTCACTTTTAAAAAATTTAGGTTTAAACCCCAAAGGAAATTTAAAAACTTTTGAAAAAAATGTCTAAGTTTTCCCTTTTTTAAACAGTGGCCCCTTGGTTTCACCAATTAAACCTTTCCATAAAATTGGGGTTCAAAAATTTGGATTTAAGGATTTGAAAAGGGGGGAAAACCTAAACTTTTTAACCATAAACGGGGATTTACCTTTTGAACTGTTTTAAAATATTTTGTTTTCCAAGATTGATTAAGGTTAATTAAAAAACCCTTTAAACCAAAAAACATTTTGTAAAAGGGTTTGAGGGGTTGTTCCACCGGGAAACTTTTAAAAACAGTTCAAAAAATAAAAAAAGGGGGTTTTCGTTTTTCACAACAAAAGTTAAGACCCTTGAGTTTCACTCAACTTCAGTTTTTCCCCAAATAAGTCAATAGATTTAAACAGTGAGTTTGAGATGTTGAAGTGCACTTTAAAAAACAGGGGGAAACCACCAAACAGTTCTTAACTTGGGTACTGGGGTTTTATTTAGAACGCTTTACCAGAGTTTTTGACTTTCCACAGAGTTAAGTTGAAGGTAACCTGAATTCCCCATAACACTTTTAAGGCCTAAAATTCCTTTGTGTACAAGTGTGACGGTTTGGCCACCGGGAAACTGTTCAAAACAGTTTTTTTTTAAAAAAACTATGTCTCAGATTTTTAAGTGTTTCACAACAGTGAAGTTAAGACCCCTTGATTTTCACTAAACTTCAGTTTTTCCCAAAAATCAAGGGGATTTTAAAATTGAGTTTGAGAGGGAAGGGCACTTTGAAAACAGTTGGGAAACCATCCAAACTATTCTTAACAAAAGGGTCCTGGGGTTTAATTTAAATTTTTTTTCCGATAGATTAAGAGTTAATTGAAAACCTAACACCTCAAAAACCTAAATTCCTTTTGTCAAGGGACTTTTTATCCATTTAAAAACTTTAAAAAAGTTCTTTTTAAAAATAGCTCGGGGTTTAAAATTTTTACCATGAAAAACTTTTGATTAATAAATTATTTTTGGAATGTAAGGGGGAATTTAAAAAAATTTTGAATTTAATGATTTAAAAAAATTTGGGGAAAACCATAAATTTTTTAAACAAGGGGTTGGGGGGATTTCAATTTTAAAAGTTTTAAGGATTTTGATTTCCAAAGGGTTAAAGGGTGAATTCCCTGTTTCCCCAAAAAAGTTAGGTTTTTTTTAAAAAAACTGTACAGCTTTTTGTACCAGGAAATGTTTCAGTTTTTCAAAAACTAGTAAGATTGTTTCAAATTGGTTTTTCCCAAAAAAATTTGGGTTTTCAATTATTTTTGACCTAAAAAACTTTTTTTAAAAGGTATTTAATTTTAAGGATTTAAAAACAGGGGGGGAAACCCCCAAAATTTTAAGGGTAGGGGATTTACCATTTAAACTTTTTCCAAGATTTTATTTCCCACTGTTAAAGTTAAAGGTAAATTCACCAAACGTTCAAGGGCTGAAAAAACTTTGTTAATGTTTAATTTTTTTTCCCCAAAACTTTTACAAAGCCCTTTTAAAAACAGTTGGGGGTTTTTTCAAAAAAGGTTAAGATTTGATTTTCACTAACCATTTTTCCCCCAAAAAAATTTTTTAAATTTAAACGGGTTTAGTTTGAACCTTTTAAAAAAAAAAAAGGGGGCCCCTTTTTTGGGGTTTTAACCCCTGAATTTTCACCCCCTAAACACGGCTTTTTTCCCAAGGCCTTTTTTTTTTAAAAAAATTTCCCAACTTTGGGGGTTTTGGTTTACAAATTTTTTTGTAAAACGGGGGGTTTTTTGTTAATTCCCCAAAACCCCAAAAAAAACGGGGGCCCCCCCCCCCCCCCCCCCCCCCCCCCCCCCCCCCCCCCCCCCCCCCCCCCCCCCCCCCCCCCCCCCCCCCCCCCCCCCCCCCCCCCCCCCCCCCCCCCCCCCCCCCCCCCCCCCCCCCCCCCCCCCCCCCCCCCCCCCCCCCCCCCCCCCCCCCCCCCCCCCCCCCCCCCCCCCCCCCCCCCCCCCCCCCCCCCCCCCCTTTTTTTTTTTTTTTTTTTTTTTTTTTTTTTTTTTTTTTTTTTTTTTTTTTTTTTTTTTTTTTTTTTTTTTTTTTTTTTTTTTTTTTTTTTTTTTTTTTTTTTTTTTTTTTTTTTTTTTTTTTTTTTTTTTTTTTTTTTTTTTTTTTTTTTTTTTTTTTTTTTTTTTTTTTTTTTTTTTTTTTTTTTTTTTTTTTTTTTTTTTTTTTTTTTTTTTTTTTTTTTTTTTTTTTTTTTTTTTTTTTTTTTTTTTTGGGCCCCAAAAAACCCCAAGTTTTCATTTTTTTTAAAAAAATTTTAAAATTTTTTTGTTTTTCCAGATGTTTTAAATGTTTTCAAACAGGGGTTTAAAGACTTTTATTTCACTAACTTCAGTTTTGCCCAATGCAATCAATGGTTTCAAAAGTGAGTTTGAGGTTGAAGTGCATTTTAAAACATTGGGAAACCATCCAAACATTCTTAATTTAAAGGGTGGGGGGTTTCATCATTTAGAACGCTTTACAGAGTATTTTTGATTTTCCAGAGTTAGAGTGAAGGGAAACCCTAAATTCCCATAACACGTTTCGGGTTTAAATTCCTTTTGTACAAGTGTGACGGCTTTTGCCCCCCCCGGAAACTGTTCAAACAGTTCATTTTTGAAAAAACTATGTCCAGATGTTTTAAAGTGTTTCAAACATAAGAAGACTTTTTGAGTTTCACTAACTTCATTTTTTTGCCCAAAAAAAATCATGGAATTTCAAAATGAGTTTGAGATGTTGAAGTGATTTTAAAAAAACAGTTGGGAAACCATCCAAACTTTTTACCAAAAGGGTTGGGGATTTCACATTTAGAACTGCTTTACCAGAGTATTTTGATTTCCACGGGTTTAGAGTTGAAGGAACCTGAATTCACCAAAACCCGTTCGCCTGAAATTCATTTGTGACAAGGTTTGACCTTTTGTTTCCACCAGAAAACTGTTCAAAAGTTCATTTTTGAAAAAAACATCCCCTATTGGGCGGGGTTTTTCACAACATGAATTTAAAACCTTGAGTTCCATAACTTCAGTTTTGGCCCAATAAAAACAATGGGAATTTAAAAAAGTGAGTTTGAGATGTTAAAGGCATTTTGAAAAACATTTGGGGAAAACCAAAACTTTTTTAAACATAAGGGTCCTGGGGATTTTCATTTAGAACTGTTTTTACAGAGTATTTTGATTTTTCCACAGAGAGAGTTAAAGGGTAACCTGAATTCCCCATAACACTTTTCGGCCCTAAATTCACTTTTGTAAAGTGTGAGCTTTTCCACCGGGAAACTGTTCAAAAAGTTCATTTTTAAAAACTATGTCCAGATGTGTTTCAGGGGTTTCAAAATAAAATTTAAAGATCCTTGAGTTTCACTCAACTTCATTTTTTGCCCAAAAAAAATTATGGGAAATTTCAAAAGTGAGTTTGAGATGTTGGTATTTTGAAAACAGGGGGGAAACCATCCAAACGTCTTACCCAAAAGGGGTACGGGGGTTTACATTTAGAACGCTTTTACCAGAGTATTTTGATTTTTCCACAGAGTTGAGTTGAAGGTAACCTGAATTCACAAAACACGTTTCGGCCTGAAATTCATTTTTGTGTACAAGTGTGACGGCTTGTGTCAAGAAACTGTTAAAAAACATTTCATTTTGTAAAAAAAAATGTCTGATGTGTTTCAAGTTTTTTCCAACAGTGAAGTTAAGACCCTTGATTTTCACTAACTTCTTTTTTCCCCAAAGAAATCAATGGGTTTCAAAATGAGTTTGAGATGTTGAATGCACTTTAAAACATTAAACATCCAAACATTTTTAACTTGGGGCCCCCGGGGTTTATATTTAGAACTGTTTACCAGAGTATTTTGATTTTCCACAGAGTTAGAGGAAGGTAACCTAAATTCCCATAACACGTTTCGCCTAAATTCATTTTTTGTAAAAGGTGACGGTTTTTTCCCCCGGGAAAAATGTTCAAAACAGTTCATTTTTGAAAAAAAAATTATGTCTCAGATGGGTTTCAAGTGTTTTCACAACATGAAGTTAAGACTCTTTGATTTTCACTAACTTCATTTTTTGCCCAATGAAAATCAGGGGAATTTCAAAAGTGAGTTTGAGATGTTGAAGTGCACTTGAAAACATTTGGGGAAAACCATCCAAACTTCTTACCAAAAGGGTCTGGGATTTATCATTTAGAACTGTTTTTCCCAGAGTTTTTTGACTTTCCACAGATTTAAATTTAAAGGGTAACCTAAATTCACCTTAACACGCTTAAAGGGCCTAAATTCACTTTTGTACAAGTGTGACGGTTTTGTCCACCAGGAAACTGTTAAAAACATTTCATTTTGTAAAAAAATTTGGGTTCAGATTGTTTCAATGTTTTTCCAAAATGAAGTTAAGGGACTCTTGAGTTTCCAAATTTTTAATTTCAGTTTTGGCCCAATGAAAATAAAGGGGGAAATTTCAAAAGTGAGTTTGAGATGTTGAAGGCACTTTGAAAACAGTTGGGAAACCATCCAAACATTCTTAATTTAAAAGGGTTTTAAATTTATCATTTAGAACTTTTTTCCCGAGTTTTTTTGACTTTCCACAGAGTTAGGGGTGAAGTTAACCTGATTTCACCATAACACGTTTCGTTTTAAATTCATTTGTGACAAGTGACGCTTTTTGCCCAAAGGGGAAAACTGTTCAAAAGTTCTTTTTTAAAAACTATGTCCAGATGTGTTTCAATTTTTTTCAAACATGAAGTTAAGACTCCTTGATTTTTACTAACTTCATTTTTTGCCCAAAAAAAATCGGGGGAATTTAAACATGAGTTTGAGATGTTGAAGTGCATTTTGAAAACATTTGGGGAAAACCATCCAAACTTTTTACCATGGGGTCGGGGATTTCATCATTTGTGCTTTTCCCAGAGATTTTGATTTTTCCAAAAGAGTTGGTTGAAGGTAACCTGAATTCACCATAACACGCTTCAAGGCCTGAAATTCATTTTTTGTGTCAAGTGGACGCTTGTTCCATTGAAACTGTTCAAAACAGTTCATTTTGTAAAAATTTGTCTCAGATGTGTTTCAATTGTTTTCACAACAGTGAAGTTAAGACTCTTGATTTTCCATAACTTCTTTTTTTCCCAATGCAACAATGGATTTCAAAAGTGAGTTTGAGATGTTAAGTGCATTTTTAAAAAACAGTTGGGAAACCATCCAAACATTTTTAAACCCCTTTGGGTGGGGGGGTTTATCATTTAGAACTTTTTAACCGGGAGTATTTTGATTTTCCCAAAGGTTTAGATTGGGAACCAAATCTACCATAACACGTTTCGGCCCTAAATTCAATTTTTGTAAAAGGTGACGGTTTTGTCCACCGGGAAAAACTGTTAAACAGTTCTTTTTGAAAAAACTTTTCCAGATGTTTTCGTGTTTTCACAAATAAGAAGACTCTTGAGTTAAATAACTTCAGTTTTCCCCCAATGAAATCTGGGAATTTCAAAAGTGAGTTTGAGAGGGAAGTGCACTTTAAAAAACGGGGAAAATAAAAATTTTCCAAAGGGCCGGGGGTTTCTCAAGAACTCTTTTACCAAATTTACTTTCCACAGGTTAGAGTTAAGGAACCCTGAATTACCATAACCTTTCGGGCCTAAAATTTAAATTTTGGTACAAGTTGAGGGTTTGTTTTCCACCAGAAAACTGTTCAAAATTTCATTTCAAAAAACTATCCCCAAGATTTTTTCATGTGGTTTCACAACATAGAAGTTAAGACTCGAGTTTTCACCAACTCAGTTTTTTGCCCAAGAAAATTAGGGGAATTTAAACAGTGAGTTTGAGATGTTGAAGTGCACTTTGAAAACATTTGGGGGAAACCATCCAAACTGTACTTATCCATAAGGGTACTGGGATTTCATCATTTAGAACTGCTTTTACCAGAGTATTTTGATTTTCCACAGATTAGAGTGAAGGTAACCTAAATTTACCATAACACGTTTCGCCTAAATTCATTTTTGGTACAAGTGTGACGGCTTGAGGGCCACCGGGAAACTGTTCAAAAAGTCTTTTTGAAAAAAAACTTGTCTCGATGGTTTCATGTTTTCACAACAGTAAAGTTAAGACCCCTTGAGTTTCACTAACTTCAGTTTTTGCCCAATGCAATAATAGGTTTCAAAACAGTGAGTTTGAGATGTGAAGGCACTTTAAAAAAATTGGGAAACCATCCAAACAGTTCTTAATTTAGGGTACTGGGGGTTTCATATTTAGAACTTTTTTTACCAATTTTTTGACTTTCCACAGAGTTAAGTTGAAGGTAACCTAAATTTCCCATAACACGTTTCGGCCTGAAATTCCCCTTTTTGTGTACAAGTGTGACGGCTTTTGCCCACCAGGAAACTGTTCAAAACAGTTCTTTTTTGAAAAAAACTATGTCTCAGATGTGTTTCAAGTGTTTAAAAAAAGTGAAGTTAAGACCCTTGAGTTTCACAAAATTTCCCATTTTTTTGCCCAATGCAAGTCAATAGGTTTAAACATTGAGTTTAGATGTTGAAGTGCACTTTAAAAACAGGGGGGAAACCATCCAAACATTCTTAACTTAGGGTCCGGGGGTTTCATCATTTAGAACTGTTTTTACCAGAGTATTTTGACTTTCCACAGAGTTAGAGTTAAAGGGTAACCTGAATTCCCATAACACGTTTAAAGGGCCTGAAATTACTTTGTGTACAAGGGGACGGCTTGTTTCCACCAGAAACTGTTAAAAAACAGTTCTTTTTTTGTAAAAATATGTTCAGATGTGTTTCAAGTGTTTTCACAACAGTGAAGTTAAGACTTTGAGTTCCACTAACTTCAGTTTTCCCCAATGAAATCAAGGGGAAATTTTCAAAAAGTGAGTTTGAGATGTTGAAGTGCATTTTGAAAACATTTGGGGAAAAACCATCCAAACTTTTTTAACATAAGGGTCCTGGGATTTCATCATTTAGAACTGTTTTTACCAGAGTTTTTTTGATTTTCCAAATTAGAGGAAGTTAACCTGATTTCACCATAACACTTTTCTTCAACTTAAATTTCATTTTTTAAGGGACGTTTTTGCCCCCGGAAAACTGTTCCGTTCATTTTGAAAAAAACTATGTCCAGATGTGTTTCAGGGGTTTCACAAAAAGAAGAAGACTCTTGATTTTCATAACTTCATTTTTTGCCCAATGAAAATCATGGGAATTTCAAAAGTGAGTTTGAGATGTTGAAGTGCACTTTGAAAACAGTTGGGAAACCACCCAAAACTACTTACCAAAAGGGTCTGGGATTTCATCATTTGAACTGTTTTTTACCAGAGTTTTTTGATTTCCCACAGGTTAGAGTTGAAGGAACCTAAACACCAAAACCCTTTCAAGGCCTGAAATTTTTTTTTGTGACGGGGAGGTTTATTAAAAAAACTGTTAAAAACAGTTCTTTTTTTTTTTTTTTTTTTTTTTTTTTTTTTTTTTTTTTTTTTTTTTTTTTTTTTTTTTTTTTTTTTTTTTTTTTTTTTTTTTTTTTTTTTTTTTTTTTTTTTTTTTTTTTTTTTTTTTTTTTTTTTTTTTTTTTTTTTTTTTTTTTTTTTTTTTTTTTTTTTTTTTTTTTTTTTTTTTTTTTTTTTTTTTTTTTTTTTTTTTTTTTTTTTTTTTTTTTTTTTTTTTTTTTTTTTTTTTTTTTTTTTTTTTTTTTTTTTTTTTTTTTTTTTTTTTTTTAAAAAAAAAAAAAAAAAAAAAAAAAAAAAAAAAAAAAAAAAAAAAAAAAAAAAAAAAAAAAAAAAAAAAAAAAAAAAAAAAAAAAAAAAAAAAAAAAAAAAAAAAAAAAAAAAAAAAAAAAAAAAAAAAAAAAAAAAAAAAAAAAAAAAAAAAAAAAAAAAAAAAAAAAAAAAAAAAAAAAAAAAAAAAAAAAAAAAAAAAAAAAAAAAAAAAAAAAAAAAAAAAAAAAAAAAAAAAAAAAAAAAAAAAAAAAAAAAAAAAAAAAAAAAAAAAAAAAAAAGGTGGGGGTTTTTTCCCCCAAGAAACTGTTAAAAATTTATTTTTAAAAACTTTCCAGAGGTTTTAAGTTTTTTCAACTGAATTAAACCCTTAGCCTAAATTCATTTTTGCCCAAGGAAAATTTTTTTAAAAACATTGGGAATGTTAAGTCTTTTTAAAAAAGGGGTTAAAAATAAAATTTTTTAACTAAAAGGGGCCCTTGGGGTTTATATTTAGTGCAAAAATTTTTTTGATTTCCAAATTTAGAGTTGAAGGAATTTTGAAAAATAAAGTTTCCCTAAATTTACTTTTGTCAAAAGTTACGTTTTTCCCCCAAAAAAGTTAAAAAGTTCATTTCAAAAAAATTTCAAGGTTTTATTTTTAAAAAAAGTTAAGCCCTTGGGTTTCCCCAACTTCAGTTTTTCCCTGAAAAAAGGGGTTTCAAAATGGTTTAGGTTGGGTTTTTTTAAAACAGGGGGAAACCACCAAATTCTTTTCCAAAAATAGGGTTTTTTAAAAAATGTTTGAGATTTTGATTTCCACGGAAGTTGGGAACCTAATTCCCCAAAACCCTTTTGGGCTGAAACCCTTTTTTCCCTTTTTACGTTTTTCCAGGAAAACTTTCAAACAGTTTTTTTTGAAAAACTACCCCAAAAGGTTTAAAGGGTAAACATGAAGAGACGAGTTTCCCCAAACCAAAGTTTTCCCAAAAAAAAAAAAAAAAAAAAAAAAAAAAAAAAAAAAAAAAAAAAAAAAAAAAAAAAAAAAAAAAAAAAAAAAAAAAAAAAAAAAAAAAAAAAAAAAAAAAAAAAAAAAAAAAAAAAAAAAAAAAAAAAAAAAATTTTTTTTTTTTTTTTTTTTTTTTTTTTTTTTTTTTTTTTTTTTTTTTTTTTTTTTTTTTTTTTTTTTTTTTTTTTTTTTTTTTTTTTTTTTTTTTTTTTTTTTTTTTTTAAAAGTTTTAAAAACAAAAACCCCAAAATTTTAACCTTTTTAATTTTTTTTTCCCTTTGTTTAAATTTTAAAACAAAATTTTAAAATCCTTTTAATTTTTTAAACCTTTAAAATTTTTTTTTCCCAAAATTTTTTCCCAAAACAAAAAAAATTTTTTAAAAATTTTTCTGGATTGTTTAGTGTTTAAAAGTGAATTTACACCTTATTTAAAAAATCATAATTTAAAATTGGGAATATTTTAAAATTAAAGGGAATAAACATTCAAAAATTCCCCTGAATATTTAAATGTTTGGGGTTTTTCCACAGTTTGAAATTAATTTTAAACTAGCCAATTTTCTAATTACTAAGTAACTAATTTTAACCCGGAATGTTCTTCAAAATTTTAAAATTGATTTAAATTTAAGCTAAATTATTTTGGAAAACCCAACTTTTTACCAAATTTTGTTTTCCCAAAAATTTAAATGGAATATTTTAAAGGTTGAAAAAAAACTATTCAATACCAAATTTACTTTCCAAAGTTGGGAAATTATGTTTTGAACTGTTTAAGGTCTTTTAAACATTTGAAATTTCTGATTCACCATAAGTTAAATTTTTTTCCCAATGTTCATTTAATTCAAAAAGTAAATAGTTATTTCAGGTTTAACATGGAAATCATGGTTTCAAGGGTTAGATTTCTTTAAAACATTTAGTAATGATTTGGTTTAAAGGTTAAATTAAATTAAACTTTAAGGCTAATTTTTTTCCATTAATAGGATTTTTACTTTTAAACTGTTTAAGTCCTTTTATCCCTTGTAAAGTTGTTCAAGTACTTTACAAAATTTGATTTAATTTCAAACTTTTTAAATGTTATTTCACAAATAGGTTAAGATTTAATTTTAAACAGTTTGACATAAAATTTCCAAAGGTAGTTATTATTAAATTGACATCATGTATTACCACTGAAGAAGGATTTCACAAAGATTTAAGATTGATTTACTTTAAAAGTTAACCATGAATTCCAAGGTACCTAATAATTTTGAATCATTTAACATTAATTTCCACAGTGATTAAGTCTTGGTTTTTAAAGTTTAGCATAAAATTATTTAAAGTGAGTTTAGTACTGATTTAAAAACAGTTTAAACCTATTTCTTTTGAATGTTTCAAAATGAATTAAAGATTTATTTGTAAATTTTAAATAGTAATTAAGTAAATATCAAATTAGTTTTTAAACTTAATTTTTAATTCAAGTAAAATTTTCAAATTAGTTACAAAATTTAAAACTTTTCAAAAATATTTCCCAAATTAGGTCAAGGTTCCAATTACTAAACTTTTTTCCAATTCAGTTTGGTAACAATCATAGTTTGTTCAAGTGATTTAAAATGTTGAAATTAAAACATTCTAAATTAATTTTGGAAAAATGTTTTGAATGTTTTGGTTTTGACATTCAAATTGAGTTAATAATGATTTACATAAGTTCAAGGCATGGAAATTCAATTGTGCAATTTGGGTTTTGATTGTCCACGAAATGTTCAAAACTCTTTTTAAATATGTAGTTCCCAGGTTATACATAAAGCTTTTAGTTCACGAATTCGTTTTAACATGCTTGTAAGGTTTCAAATGAGTTCAAGGTTAAATGATTTAAATCATTGAAACTCAACATATTTTAAAGGGTCTTGGGAATTTCAAATGAGTTTCAGTGTTTTAAATTTTAAAAGTTGAAGTACAAGTTAATTCTTAATATGGTTTAAATTTAAATTGGACATTGCATTTTCAAAAAAGGGTTAAAAATTCTTACAAATGTACAATTAATTTAAGTTTGACTTCACAAAATTTTCCCCAAATTCATTTTAAAATGGTTTAGATGTTCGAATTTAAACAGTTAAAATTAACTATGTCAATATAAGGTTGGGAATTCTTTTAAACTGCTTTAAGATTTTTGTACTTTAAAAATGATTAAATACCTAATTTAAATGACTTGTTTTACCTGGAAACTTTGCCAAAAATTGTTACAAGATCGGGGTAATTAAATTTTAAAATTAAAACTTAATTTTAAGGGGGATTTCACTTAATTTGTTTCAAGTTTTAATTCATTTGAAATAGATTTATGTTTCACAAAAGTTAAATCACTTTGATACCTAATCAGTTTCCAAAAATAAGGTTTATTTACTTTAAGTTATTTTTAAAAAAATTACAGATTTCAAAATAATTGCATTTAAATTAATTGATCATTAAAATTAAGTTTTAGCAAAAAAATTTGATTCCATTTTTAACCATGAAGTTGTCCTGAGTTCACAATGTAATTTAAACCATGCTTTCAACTATTATTTGAAAATTTCCCAATTTAAAAACTGATTAAAAGGGTTTTTGTTTCATGAAATTTTCAGTTTTCTTTTTAAAATGGAATTATCAGTTTAAATTTCCTTAAATTGAACTTCAATTTAATTAAAGGTTTTGTCCAAAAACTTTTTACCTAAATATTTAATTAATTTGGGTGAATTAACGTTAACTCAAACTTTAATTCCTTTGTTTAAAAGTAATTATCCCCAAAGTTAAGAGTTAATACTTTTAACAATGAATTTTATTTCACAAAGTTTAACGTTGAAGTTTTTTAAACTTTTAACCAATAATTTCTAATAAGAGTCTGTTTTCAACCATTAAAGTAAACATTGATTCACTAGTTAGGATTAACGATTTAAAACAGTTTTAAGAATATTACTTCTTTCAAAACCCTTGGGAAGAACTGTAATCTTAACCGTTTCGGTTTTAATTAATGTTTTACAAAGTATTTGACCCTTAAATTTTCTAAAGTTTTTGCAAAAATTCGGGTTTAATCAAATTTATTTAGACTTGACCCAAATTTACCTCAAACTTAAATATTAAATATTAGTTTACTTTCAATGTTCTGCATTGAATTAACACGTTTTGAGTCCCAATCAGTTTAACCAGTTCATTTTGTAAACAGGTTTTTGTTTCCACTGAAAGTTCCAATTCAACTGTTTTCCTAAGTTTGGTCACAAGTGAGTTGTGTAAGAACTTAAACAGTTATAATTCATGTTAAAAGTTTAAGG
This sequence comes from Polypterus senegalus, assembly GCF_016835505.1. Taxonomy (NCBI): domain Eukaryota; kingdom Metazoa; phylum Chordata; class Cladistia; order Polypteriformes; family Polypteridae; genus Polypterus; species Polypterus senegalus. The sequence goes on along the minus strand of NW_024380617.1, from coordinate 14,629 downwards.
TTTCACAGTAATTTAAATTTTTTTAAAAATTGGTTAGAACATTAACTAAAAAGGTTTAAATATTAAATTTAAAGTGTTGGCCTTACAAAGAATTTAAAACTTATTGCTTTAATACTTTAACTAAATTAATTAAATTTGATTAACTTGGTTCAGGAACTGATTAACCATTAAATAATTTGATTTCAAGGTTTTAATGAAGTTTAAACTTAACTTCAAAAATTATTTTGGAATAACCTTAAAATTATAATTCACTTGTAAAATTTTTACCAAATTCATGTTCAACTGTAATCTTGTGCTTCCCCTTTTTTCCTGAAATTTTAAAAACATTTTAGTATTTCCATGTGAAAGGATTTCAACTAAATTAACTCTTTTAAATATTGTTTCCAAATTAATAAGGTTCCAGAATTCATTTTGAAATTTAGCCAGAGTTCTTTCAATTACTTAAGGACCTCGGTTACTTTAACAGTTTGCTGAAATATTTCAACATGTGTTAAGTTTTTATTGACAAAAGTCACAATTCTTTTTAAAAAAGTTTTTTCCCAAAATGTTAAGTTCAGATTTTTAACTTTCAGAATATTTCAACTAAGTTATAAGGTTCCTTTAAAATTTTAAGCAATGTTTAGACTTTGGAATTCAAAAGTTTAACTTTGGTACAAGTTCAATTAAACTGTTTTACAAGTAATTTACTTTCAAAGTTCTTTTAAGTATCAATAAGTTAAAGGTATTTTACTAATTTAAATTTTAAATTACTTTTGAAAACTTAAACTTTTTTTAGTTTCTAATGTTTTTAAAAATAAAATTTCAATGTTTACAAGTATTAACCCCTTAAAATCCAAACATTTTAAACATAAGTCGGGTTTCATATTTGAACTGTTTTTGCCTTCAAAATTAGGTTAAAACCTGAATTCACAAAAAGTTTTGTCCTTTTTTTCCAAGTGTAGCTTTTAACCGAATTTCAAGACTTTAGAAATTTTTGGACGTGTAATGTTTTCACAACAGTGAAGTTAAGACTCATTGAGTTCCACTGAACTTCAGTTTTGGCCCAATGCAAATCAATGGGAATTTCAAAAGTGAGTTTGAGATGTTGAAGTGCACTTTGAAAACAGTTGGGAAACCATCCAAACTATTCTTAACTATAAGGGTCCTGGGATTTCATCATTTAGAACTGCTTTACCAGAGTATTTTGACTTTCCACAGAGTTAGAGGTGAAGTTAACCTGATTTCACCATAACACGCTTCAAGGTCTTAAATTCACTTTTTGTACAGTGTGACAGCTTTTTGTCCACCAGGAAACTGTTCTAAACAGTTCATTTCTGTAAAAACTATGTCACAGATGTGTTTCATGTTTTCACAACATAAAGACTCCTTGAGTTTCACTCAACTCAGTTTTGCCCAATGAAAATCTATGGGAATTTCAAACAGTGAGTTTGAGATGTTGAAGTGCACTTTGAAAAACAGTTGGAAACCATCCAAACTGTACTTATCCATAAGGGTGCTGGGGATTTCATCATTTAGACCTGCTTTTACAGAGTATTTTGACTTTCCACAGAGTTAGAGTTGAAGGTAACCTGAATTCACCATAACACGTTTCAAGGCCTAAAAATCACTTTGTGTACAAGTGTGATGCTTGTTTGTCCACCAGGAAACTGTTCAAAACAGTTCATTTTGTAAAAAACTATGTCTCAGATGTGTGTCAAGTTTTTTACACAACAGTGAAGTTAAGACTCCTTGAGTTTCACTCAACTTCAGTTTTTGACCAATGCAAGTCAATAGGGATTTCAAACAGTGAGTTTGAGATGTTGAAGTGCACTTTGAAAACAGTTGGGAAACCATCCAAAGAGTTCTTAACCCTTGTGGTACTAGGGGTTTCATCATTTAGAACTGCTTTACCAGAGTATTTTGATCTTTCCACAGAGTTAGAGTTGAAGGTAACCTGAATTCACACTATAACATGTTTCTGTTATTTGAAATTCACTTTGTGTACAAGTGTGACGGCTTGTTAGTCCACCAGGAAACTGTTCAAAACAGTTCATTTTGTAAAAACTATGTCTCAGATGTGTTTCAAGTGTTTTCACAACAGTGAAGTTAAGACTCATTGAGTTTCACTCAACTTCAGTTTTTACCAATGCAAATCAATGGAATTTCAAACAGTGAGTTTGAGATGTTGAAGTGCACTTTGAAAACAGTTGGGAAACCATCCAAACTATTCTTAACTAGTAGGGTCCGGGGATTTCATCATTTAGAACTGCTTTACCAGAGTATTTTGACTTTCCACAGAGTTAGAGGTTGAAGTTAACCTGACTTCACCATATACGTTTCCTGGTCTTAAATTCACTGTGTACGCTTAGACGCTTTTTGTCCACCAGGAAACTGTTCTGCAACAGTTCATTTCTGTAAAAAACTATGTCACAGATGTGTTTCAAGTGGTTTCACAACATAGAGGTTAAGACTCATTGAGTTTCACTCAACTTCAGTTTTTGCCCAATGAAAATCAATGGGAATTTCAAAGAGTGAGTTTGAGATGTTGAAGTGCACTTTGAAAACAGTTGGAAAACCATCCAAACTATTCTTAACTATAAGGGTCCTGGGGATTTCATCATTTAGAACTGCTTTACCAGAGTATTTTGACTTTCCACAGAGTTAGAGGTGAAGTTAACCTGATTTCCTCATAACACGCTTTCAAGGCCTGAAATTCACTTTTGTGTACAAGTGTGTGAGCGTTTTGTCCACCAGGAAACTGTTCTAAAACAGTTCATTTTTAAAAACTATGTCTCAGATGTACTTCAAGTGTTTTTCACAACATAGAAGTTAAGACTCATTGAGTTCCACTGAACTTCAGTTTTGGCCCAATGCAAATCAATGGGAATTTCAAAAAGTGAGTTTGAGATGTTGAAGTGCACTTTGAAAAACAGTTGGAAACCATCAAACTATTCTTAACTATAAAGGGTCCTGGGTATTTCATCATTTAGAACTGCTTTACCAGAGTATTTTGACTTTCCACAGAGTTAGAGGTGAAGTTAACCTGATTTCACCATAACACGTTTCAAGGTCTTAAATTCACTTTGTGTGCATGACAGCTTTTTGTCCACCAGGAAACTGTTCTAAACAGTTCATTTCTGTAAAAACTATCACTGTCTGTGTTTTCAAGTGTTTTCACAACATAGAAGTTAAGACTCCTTGAGTTTCACTCAACTTCAGTTTTTGCCCAATGAAAATCTATGGGAATTTCAAACAGTGAGTTTGAGATGTTGAAGTGCACTTTGAAAAACAGTTGGGAAACCATCCAAACTGTACTTATCCATAAGCGACTGGGGATTTCATCATTTAGAACTGCTTTTACCAGAGTATTTTGACTTTCCACAGAGTTAGAGTTGAAGGCAACCTGAATTCATAACAGGTTTCCAAGGCTCCGAAATTCACTTTGTGTACAAGTGTGACGGCTACTGATGTCCACCTGGAAACTGTTCAAAACAGTTCATTTTGTAAAAACTATGTCTCTGATGTGTTTCAATTGTTTTCACAACAGTGAAGTTAAGACTCCTTGAGTTTCACTCAACTTCAGTTTTTGCCCAATGCAAGTCAATAGTGATTTCAAACAGTGAGTTTGAGATGTTGAAGTGCACTTTGAAAACAGTTGGGAAACCATCCAAACAGTTCTTCTTATTATGGGTACTACAGTTTTACCATTTAGAACTGCTTTAACCAGAGTATTTTGACTTTCCACAGAGTTAGAGTTGTAGGTAACCTGAATTCACCATAACACGTTTCAAGGCCTAAAACTAACTTTGTGTACAAGTGTGACGGCTTGTTGTCCACCAGGAAATCTGTTCAAACAGTTCATTTTGTAAAAAACTATGTCTCAGATGTGTTTCAAGTGTTTTCACAACAGTGAAGTTAAGACTCCTTTGAGTTTCAATGAACTTCAGTTTTGCCCAATGCAAAGTCAATGGGAATTTCAAAAGTGAGTTTGAGATGTTGAAGTGCACTTTGAAAACAGTTGGAAACCATACCAAACTATTCTTAACTATAAGGTTCCTGGGGATTTCATCATTTAGAACTGCTTTTACCAGAGTATTTTGACTTTCCACAGAGTTAGAGTTGAAGGTAACCTGAATTCACCATAACACGCTTCTAAGGCCTGAAATTCACTTTGTGTACAAGTGTGACAGCTTTTGTCCACCAGAAACTGTTCAAAACAGTTCATTTCTGTAAAAACTATGCCACAGATGTGTTTCATGTGGTTTCACAACATAGAATTAAGACTCCTTTGAGTTTCACTCAACTTCAGTTTTGCCCAATGAAAATCTATGGGAATTTCAAACAGTGAGTTTGAGATGTTGTCAGTGCACTTGAAAAACAGTTGGGAAACCATCCAAACTGTACTTATCCATAAGGGTACTGGGGATTTCATCATTTAGAACTGTTTTACCAGAGTATTTTGACTTTCCACAGAGTTAGAGTTGAAGGTAACCTGAATTCACCATAACACGTTTCAAGGCCTGAAATTCACTTTGTGTACAAGTGTGACGGCTTAATGTCCACCTGGAAACTGTTCAAAACAGTTCATTTCTGTAAAAACTATGTCGCAGATGTGTTTCAAGTGGTTTCACAACAGTGAAGTTAAGACTCCTTGAGTTCCACTCAACTTCAGTTTTGCCCAATGCAAATCAATGGGAATTTCAAAAGTGAGTTTGAGATGTTGAAGTGCACTTTGAAAACAGTTGGGAAACCATCCAAACTATTCTTAACCATAAGGGTACTGGGGATTTCATCATTTAGGAACTGCTTTTACTAGAGTATTTTGACTTACACTGAGCAGGAGCGGAAGTTAACCTGATTTCACCATAACACGCTTCAAGGCTGAAATCACTTTGTACACGTGTGATAGCTTTTGTCCACCAGGAAACTGTTCTAAACAGTTCATTTTTGTAAAACCTATGTCACAGATGTGTTTCAAGTGTTTTACAACAGTGAAGTTAAGACCCTTGAGTTTCCACCTAACTTCAGTTTTTGCCCAATGAAAATCTTAGCAGGAATTTCAAACAGTGAGTTTGAGATGTTGAAGTGCACTTTGAAAAACAGTTGGGAAACCATCCAAACAGTTCTTAACCTTATGGGTACCGGGATTTACCATTTTAGAACTGCTTTTAACTAGAGTATTTTGACTTTCCACAGAGTTAGAGTTGTAGGTAACCTGAATCTCACCTATAACACGTTTGAAGGCCTGAAATTCAATTTCAGTGTACAAGTGTGATTTTGGCTTGTTGTCCACCAGGAAACTGTTCAAAACAGTTCATTTTGTTAAAAAACTATGTCTCAGATGTGTTTCAAGTGTTTTCACAACAGTGGTGAAGTTAAGACTCATTGAGTTCCAATGAACTTAGCAGTTTTGGCCCAATGCAAATCAATGGAATTTCAAAAGTGAGTTTGAGATGTTGAAGTGGGTAACATTGAAAACAGTGCTGGGAAACCATCCAAACTATTTTTAACATAAGGGTCCTGGGATTTCATCATTTAGAACTGCTTTACCAGAGTATTCGACTTTCCACAGAGTTAGAGGTGAAGTTAACCTGATTTCAACATAACACGTTTCAAGGTCTTAAATTCAGTTTGTGTACACGTGTGACAGCTTTTTGTCCACCAGGAAACTGTTCTAAACAGTTCATTTCTGTAAAAACTATATGTCACAGATGTGTTTCAGGTGGTTTCACAAATATAGAAGTTAAGACTCCTTGAGTTTCACTCAACTTCAGTTTTTGCCCAATGAAAATCTATGGGAATTTCAAACAGTGAGTTTGAGATGTTGAAGTGCACTTTGAAAAACAGTTGGGAAACCATCCAAACTGTACTTATCCATAAGGGTACTGGGGATTTCATCATTTAGAACTGCTTTTACCAGAGTATTTTGACTTTCCACAGAGTTAGAGTTGAAGGTAACCTGAATTCACCATAACACGTTTCAAGGCCTGAAATTCACTTTGTGTACAAGTGTGACGGCTTGATGTCCACCAGGAAACTGTTCAAAACAGTTCATTTTGTAAAAAACAATGTCTCAGATGTGTTTCAAGTGTTTTCACAACAGTGAAGTTAAGACTCCTTGAGTTTACACTCAACTTCAGTTTTGCCCAATGCAAGTCAATACGGCTTTCAAACAGTGAGTTTGAGATGTTGAAGTGCACTTTAAAAACAATTGGGAAACCATCCAAACAGTTCTTAACTTTGAGGGTACTGGGGGTTTCACTCATTTAGAACTGCTTTTACCAGAGTATTTTGACTTTCCACAGAGTTAGAGTTGAAGGTAACCTGAATTCTCCATAACACGTTTCAAGACCTGAAATTCACTTTGTGTACAAGTGTGACGGCTTGATGTCCACCAGGAAACTGTTCAAAACAGTTCATTTTTGTAAAAACTATGTCTCAGATGTGTTTCAAGTGTTTTCACAACAGTGAAGTTAAGACTCCTTGAGTTTCACTCAACTTCAGTTTTTGCCCAATGAAAATCTATGGGAATTTCAAAGAGTCAGTTTGAGATGTTGAAGTGCACTTTGAAAAACAGTTGGGAAACCATCCAAACTGTACTTATCCATAAGGGTACTGGGGATTTCATCATTTAGAACTGCTTTTACCAGAGTATTTTGACTTTCCACAGAGTTAGAGTTGAAGGTAACCTGAATTCACCATAACACGTTCAAGGCCTTTGAATTCACTTTGTGTACAAGTGTGACGCCTTGTTGTCCACTAGAAAACTGTTCAAAACAGTTCATTTTGTAAAAACTATGTCTCAGATGTGTTTCAAGTGTTCTTTCACAACAGTGAAGTTAAGACTCATTGAGTTCCACTGAACTTCAGTTTTGGCCCAATGCAAATCAATGGGAATTTCAAAAAGTGAGTTTGAGATGTTGAAGTGCACTTTGAAAAACAGTTGGGAAACCATCCAAACTATTCTTAACTATAAGGGTCCTGGGGATTTCATCATTTAGAACTGTTTTACCAGAGAATTTTGACCTTCCACAGAGTTAGAGGTGAAGTTAACCTGATTTCACCATAACACGTTTCAAGGTCTTAAATTCACTTTGTGTACATGTGTGACAGCTTTTTGTCCACCAGGAAACTGTTCTAAACAGTTCATTTCTGTAAAAAACTATGTCACAGATGTGTTTCATGTGGTTTCACAACATAGAAGTTAAGACTCATTGAGTTTCCACTCAACTTCAGTTTTTACCCAATGAAAATCTAATGGGAATTTCAAAGAGTGAGTTTGAGATGTTGAAGTGCACTTTGAAAAACTGTTGGGAAACCATCCAAACTGTACTTATCCATAAGGGTACTGGGGATTTCATCATTTAGAACTGCTTTTACCAGAGTATTTTGACTTTCCACAGAGTTAGAGTTGAAGGTAACCTGAAATCACCTATAACGCTTTCCAAGGGCTGAAAATCACTTTGTGTACACATGTTTGACGATTTGTTTTCCACCAGAAAACTGTTCACAACAGTTCATTTCTGTAAAAAACTATGTCACAGATGTGTTTCATGTGGTTTCACAACATAGAAGTTAAGACTCCTTGAGCCACACTCAACTTCAGTTTTTGCCCAATGAAAATCTATGGGAATTTCAAACAGTGAGTTTGAGATGTTGAAGTGCACTTTGAAAAACAGTTGGGAAACCATCCAAACTGTACTTATCCATAAGGGTACTGGGGATTTCATCATTTAGAACTGCTTTTACCAGAGTATTTTGACTTTCCACAGAGTTTAGAGTTGAAGAGTAACCTGAATCATAACACGTTTCAAGACCTAAAATTCACTTTTGTGTACAAGTGTGACGGCTTTGATGTCCACTCAGGAAACTGTTCAAAACAGTTCATTTTGTAAAAACTATGTCTCAGATGTGTTTCAAGTGTTTATTACACAACAGTGAAGTTAAGACTCCTTGAGTTTCACTAAACTTCAGTTTTGCCCAATGCAAGTCAATAGGGATTTCAAACATTGAGTTTGAGATGTTGAAGTGCACTTTGAAAAACAGTTGGGAAACCATCCAAACTATTTCTTAACTATATAAGGGTCCTGGGGATTTCTATCATTTAGAACTGCTTTACCAGAGTATTTTGACTTTCCAGCAGAGTTAGAGTTGAAGGTAACCTGAATTCACCATAACACGTTTCAAGGCCTGAAATTCACTTTGTGTACAAGTGTGACGGCTTGTTATCCACCAGAAAACTGTTCAAAACAGTTCATTTTGTAAAAACTATGTCTCAGATGTGTTTCAAGTGTTTTCACAACAGTGAAGTTAAGACTCATTGAGTTCCACTGAACTTCAGTTTTGGCCCAATGCAAATCAATGGGAATTTCAAAAAGTCAGTTTGAGATGTTGAAGTGCACTTTGAAAAACAGTTGGGAAACCATCCAAACTATTCTTAACTATAAGGGTCCTGGGGATTTCATCATTTAGAACTGCTTTACCAGAGTATTTTGACTTTCCACAGAGTTAGAGGTGAAGTTAACCTGATTTCACCATAACACGTTTCAAGGTCTTAAATTCACTTTGTGTACACGTGTGACAGCTTTTTGTCCACCAGGAAACTGTTCTAAACAGTTCATTTCTGTAAAAAACTATGTCACAGATGTGTTTCATGTGGTTTCACAACATAGAAGTTAAGACTCCTTGAGTTTCACTCAACTTCAGTTTTTGCCCAATGAAAATCTATGGGAATTTCAAAGAGTGAGTTTGAGATGTTGAAGTGCACTTTGAAAAACAGTTGGGAAACCATCCAAACTGTACTTATCCATAAGGGTACTGGGGATTTCATCATTTAGAACTGCTTTTACCAGAGTATTTTGACTTTCCACAGAGTTAGAGTTGAAGGTAACCTGAATTCACCATAACACGTTTCAAGGCCTGAAATTCACTTTATGTGTACAAGTGTGACGGCTTGATGTCCACCAGGAAACTGTTCAAAACAGTTCATTTTTGTAAAAAAAATATGTCTCAGATGTGTTTCAAGTGTTTTCACAACAGTGAAGTTAAGACTCATTGAGTTCCACTGAACTTCAGTTTTGGCCCAATGCAAATCAATGGGAATTTCAAAAAGTGAGTTTGAGATGTTGAAGTGCACTTTGAAAAACAGTTGGGAAACCATCCAAACTATTCTTAACTATAAGGGTCCTGGTATTTCATCATTTAGAACTGCTTTACCAGAGTATTTTGACTTTCCACAGAGTTAGAGGTGAAGTTAACCTGATTTCACCATAACACGTTTCAAGGTCTTAAATTCACTTTGTGTACACGTGTGACAGCTTTTTGTCCACCAGGAAACTGTTCTAAACAGTTCATTTCTGTAAAAAACTATGTCACAGATGTGTTTCAAGTGTTTTCACAACATAGAAGTTAAGACTCCTTGAGTTTCACTCAACTTCAGTTTTTGCCCAATGAAAATCTATGGGAATTTTAAACAGTGAGTTTGAGATGTTGAAGTGCACTTTGAAAAACAGTTGGGAAACCATCCAAACTGTACTTATCCATAAGCGTACTGGGGATTTCATCATTTAGAACTGCTTTTACCAGAGTATTTTGACTTTCCACAGAGTTAGAGTTGAAGGTAACCTGAATTCACCATAACAGGTTTCAAGGCCTGAAATTCACTTTGTGTACAAGTGTGACGGCTTGATGTCCACCTGGAAACTGTTCAAAACAGTTCATTTTGTAAAAACTATGTCTCAGATGTGTTTCAATTGTTTTCACAACAGTGAAGTTAAGACTCCTTGAGTTTCACTCAACTTCAGTTTTTGCCCAATGCAAGTCAATAGTGATTTCAAACAGTGAGTTTGAGATGTTGAAGTGCACTTTGAAAACAGTTGGGAAACCATCCAAACAGTTCTTAACCTTAAGGGTACTGGGGGTTTCATCATTTAGAACTGCTTTAACCAGAGTATTTTGACTTTCCACAGAGTTAGAGTTGTAGGTAACCTGAATTCACCATAACACGTTTGAAGGCCTGAAATTCAATTTGTGTACAAGTGTGACGGCTTGTTGTCCACCAGGAAACTGTTCAAAACAGTTCATTTTTGTAAAAAACTATGTCTCAGATGTGTTTCAAGTGTTTTCACAACAGTGAAGTTAAGACTCATTGAGTTCCAATGAACTTCAGTTTTGGCCCAATGCAAATCAATGGGAATTTCAAAAAGTGAGTTTGAGATGTTGAAGTGCAACATTGAAAAACAGTTGGGAAACCATCCAAACTATTTTTAACTATAAGGGTCCTGGGGATTTCATCATTTAGAACTGCTTTACCAGAGTATTTTGACTTTCCACAGAGTTAGAGGTGAAGTTAACCTGATTTCAACATAACACGTTTCAAGGTCTTAAATTCAGTTTGTGTACACGTGTGACAGCTTTTTGTCCACCAGGAAACTGTTCTAAACAGTTCATTTCTGTAAAAAACTATGTCACAGATGTGTTTCATGTGGTTTCACAACATAGAAGTTAAGACTCCTTGAGTTTCACTCAACTTCAGTTTTTGCCCAATGAAAATCTATGGGAATTTCAAACAGTGAGTTTGAGATGTTGAAGTGCACTTTGAAAACAGTTGGGAAACCATCCAAACTGTACTTATCCATAAGGGTACTGGGGATTTCATCATTTAGAACTGCTTTTACCAGAGTATTTTGACTTTCCACAGAGTTAGAGTTGAAGGTAACCTGAATTCACCATAACACGTTTCAAGGCCTGAAATTCACTTTGTGTACAAGTGTGATGGCTTGATGTCCACCAGGAAACTGTTCAAAACAGTTCATTTCTGTAAAAAAACAATGTCTCAGATGTGTTTCAAGTGTTTTCACAACAGTGAAGTTAAGACTCCTTGAGTTTCACTCAACTTCAGTTTTTGCCCAATGCAAGTCAATAGGGATTTCAAACAGTGAGTTTGAGATGTTGAAGTGCACTTTGAAAACAGTTGGGAAACCATCCAAAGAGTTCTTAACCTTAAGGGTACTGGGGGTGTCATCATTTAGAACTGCTTTTACCTGAGTATTTTGACTTTCCACAGAGTTAGAGTTGAAGGTAACCTGAATTCACCATAACACGTTTCAAGGCCTGAAATTCACATTGTGTACAAGTGTGACGGCTTAATGTCCACCTGGAAACTGTTCAAAACAGTTCATTTTTGTAAAAAACTATGTCTCAGATGTGTTTCAATTGTTTTCACAACAGTGAAGTTAAGACTCCTTGAGTTTCACTCAACTTCATTTTTGCCCAATGCAAGTCAATAGTGATTTCAAACAGTGAGTTTGAGATGTTGAAGTGCACTTTGAAAACAGTTGGGAAACCATCCAAACAGTTCTTAACCTTAACGGGTACTGGGGTTTCATCATTTAGAACTGCTTTTACCAGAGTATTTTGACTTTCCACAGAGTTAGAGTTGAAGGTAACCTGAATTCACCATAACACGTTTCAAGGCCTGAAATTCACTTTGTGTACAAGTGTGACGGCTTGTTGTCCACCAGGAAACTGTTCAAAACAGTTCATTTTTGTAAAAAACTATGTCTCAGATGTGTTTCAAGTGTTTCACAACAGTGAAGTTAAGACTTTGAGTTTCACTCAACTTCAGTTTTAATGCAAGTCAATACGGCTTTCAAACAGTGAGTTTGAGATGTTGAAGTGCACTTTGAAAACAGTTGGGAAACCATCCAAACAGTTCTTAACTTTGAGGGTACTGGGATTTCATCATTTAGAACTGCTTTTACCAGAGTATTTTGACTTTCCACAGAGTTAGAGTTGAAGGTAACCTGAATTCTCCATAACACGTTTCAAGACCTGAAATTCACTTTGTGTACAAGTGTGACGGCTTGATGTCCACCAGGAAACTGTTCAAAACAGTTCATTTTTGTAAAAAACTATGTCTCAGATGTGTTTCAAGTGTTTACACAACAGTGAAGTTAAGACTCCTTGAGTTTCACTCAACTTCAGTTTTTGCCCAATGAAAATCTATGGGAATTTCAAAGAGTGAGTTTGAGATGTTGAAGTGCACTTTGAAAACAGTTGGGAAACCATCCAAACTGTACTTATCTTATAAGGGTACTGGGGTTTCATCATTTAGAACTGCTTTTACCAGAGTATTTTGACTTTCCACAGAGTTAGAGTTGAAGGTAACCTGAATTCACCATAACACGTTTCAAGGCCTGAAATTCACTTTGTGTACAAGTGTGACGGCTTGTTGTCCACTAGAAAACTGTTCAAAACAGTTCATTTTGTAAAAACTATGTCTCAGATGTGTTTCAAGTGTTTTCACAACAGTGAAGTTAAGACTCCTTGAGTTTCACTCAACTTCAGTTTTTGCCCAATGAAAATCTATGGGAATTTCAAACAGTGAGTTTGAGATGTTGAAGTGCACTTTGAAAAACAGTTGGGAAACCATCCAAACTGTACTTATCCATAAGGGTACTGGGGATTTCATCATTTAGAACTGCTTTTACCAGAGTATTTTGACTTTCCACAGAGTTAGAGTTGAAGGTAACCTGAATTCACCATAACACGTTTCAAGGCCTGAAATTCACTTTGTGTACAAGTGTGACGGCTTGATGTCCACCAGGAAACTGTTCAAAACAGTTCATTTTTGTAAAAACTATGTCTCAGATGTGTTTCAAGTGTTTTCACAACAGTGAAGTTAAGACTCATTGAGTTCCACTCAACTTCAGTTTTGCCCAATGCAAATCAATGGGAATTTCAAAAAGTGAGTTTGAGATGTTGAAGTGCACTTTGAAAAACAGTTGGGAAACCATCCAAACTATTCTTAACTATAAGGGTCCTGGGGTTTTCATCATTTAGAACTGCTTTACCAGAGTATTTTGACTTTCCACAGAGTTAGAGTTGAAGGTAACCTGAATTCACCATAACACGTTTCAAGGTCTTAAATTCACTTTGTGTACACGTGTGACAGCTTTTTGTCCACCAGGAAACTGTTCAAAACAGTTCATTTCTGTAAAAAACTATGTCACAGATGTGTTTCAAGTGTTTACACAACAGTGAAGTTAAGACTCCTTGAGTTTCACTCAACTTCAGTTTTGCCCAATGAAAATCTACGGAATTTCAAAAGTGAGTTTGAGATGTTGAAGTGCACTTTGAAAACAGTTGGGAAACCATCCAAACTGTTTATCCATAAGGGTACTGGGGATTTCACCTCATTTAGAACTGCTTTACCAGAGTATTTTGACTTTCCACAGAGTTAGAGTTGAAGGTAACCTGAATTCACCATAACACGTTTCAAGGTCTTAAATTCACTTTGTGTACACATGTGTGACGGCTTTGTTGTCCACCAGGAAACTGTTCAAACAGTTCATTTCTGTAAAAACTATGTCTCAGATGTGTTTCATGTGTTTCACAACATAGAAGTTAAGACTCCTTGAGTTTCACTCAACTTCAGTTTTGCCCAATGAAAATCTATGGGAATTTCAAAGTGAGTTTGAGATGTTGAAGTGCACTTTGAAAACAGTTGGGAAACCATCCAAACTGTACTTATCCATAAGGGTACTGGGGATTTCATCATTTAGAACTGCTTTTACCAGAGTATTTTGACTTTCCACAGAGTTAGAGTTGAAGGTAACCTGAATTCACCATAACACGCTTCAAGTCCTGAAAATTCACTTTGTGTACAAGTGTGACGGCTTGTTGTCCACCAGAAACTGTTCAAACAGTTCATTTTTGTAAAAACAATATGTCTCAGATGTGTTTCAAGTGTTTTCACAACAGTGAAGTTAAGACTCATTGAGTTCCACTGAACTTCAGTTTTGCCCAATGCAAATCAATGGGAATTTCAAAAGTGAGTTTGAGATGTTGAAGTGCACTTTGAAAACAGTTGGGAAACCATCCAAACTATTCTTAACTATAAGGGTCCTGGGGGTTCATCATTTAGAACTGCTTTTACCAGAGTATTTTGACTTTCCACAGAGTTAGAGTTGAAGGTAACCTGAATTCACCATAACACGTTTCAAAGACTTGAAATTCACTTTGTGTACAAGTGTGACAGCTTGATGTCCACCAGGAAACTGTTCAAAACAGTTCATTTTCTGTAAAAACTATGTCACAGATGTGTTTCAATGTTTTTCACAACAGTAGAAGTTAAGACTCCTTGAGTTTCACTCAACTTCAGTTTTGCCCAATGAAAGTCTAGGGAATTTCAAAGAGTCAGTTTGAGATGTTGAAGTGCACTTTGAAAAACAGTTGGGGAAACCATCCAAACTGTTCTTATCCTTAAGGGTACTGGGGGTTTCGTATTTTAGAACTGCTTTAACCAGAGTATTTTGACTTTCCAAAGAGTTTACAGTTGAAGGTAACCTGAATTCACCATAACGTTTCAAGGTTTTAAATTCACTTTTGTGTACAGTGACGCTTTTTCCAAGGAAACTGTTCAAAAAGCATTTTGTAAAAATATCCAGAGGGGTTTTAAAAGGGGCCACAACATGAATTTAAAGACCCTTGAGTTTCCACTAACTTCGTTTTTGCCCAATGAAAATCATGGGAATTTCAAAAGTGAGTTTGAGAGGGAAGTGCATTTTGAAAAAGTTGGGAAACCATCCAAACTTTTTAAAACATAAGGGTTGGGATTTCACCATTTAGAACTGTTTCCAAATTTTTA
>NW_024380616.1:0-9995 GCF_016835505.1 Polypterus senegalus | reverse complement strand
TTCAGGTTACCTTCAACTCTAACTCTGTGGAAAGTCAAAATACTCTGGTAAAAGCAGTTCTAAATGATGAAATCCCCAGTACCCTTATGGTTAAGAACTGTTTCGATGGTTTCCCAACTGTTTTTCAAAGTGAAATTCAACATCTCAAACTCACCTTTTGAAATTCTATTGAGTTGCATTGGGAAAAACTGAAGTTGAGTTAAATTTAATGAGTCTTAACTTCTATGTTGTGAAACCATTGAAACACATCTGCGACATAGTTTTTTACAGAAATGAACTGTTTTGAACATTTTCCTGGTGGAAACAAGGCGTCACACATGTGTACACAAAGTGAATTTCAGGCCCTGAAGCAGCGTTATGGTGAAATAAAGGTTACCTTCAACTCTAGCGCTGTATAAAGTCAAAAACTATGGTAAAACAGTTCTAAATGATAAAATCCCCAGTACCCTTATGGTTAAGAACTGTTTGGATGGTTTCCCAACTACTTTTCATAGTGCACTTCACATATTAAACTCACTTTTTGAAATCCACATTAACTTGCAATGGACAAAAATTGAAGTTGAGTGAAACTCAATGAGTCTTAACTTCTATGTTGTGAAACCACTTGAAAAACATCAGCGACATAGTTTTTTACAGAAATGAACTGTTTTGAACAGTTTCCTGGTGGAAAACAAAGGCGTCACACATGTGTACACAAAGTGAATTTTCAGCCCTTGAAACGGCGTTATGTTGAATTCAGGTTACCTTCAACTCTAACTCTGTGGAAAGTCAAAATACTCTGGTAAAAGCAGTTCTAAATGATGAAATCCCCAGTACCCTTATGGTTAAGAACTGTTTGATGGTTTCCCAACTGTTTTTCAAAGTGCAATTCAACATCTCAAACTCACCTTTTGAAATTCCTATTAGGTTGCATTGGGCAAAAACTGAAGTTGAGTTAAATTTAATGAGTCTTAACTTCTATGTTGTGAAACCACTTGAAACACATCTGCGACATAGTTTTTTACAGAAATGAACTGTTTTGAACAGTTTCCTGGTGGAAAACAAGGCGTCACACATGTGTACACAAAGTGAATTTCAGGCCCTGAAATGCGTTATGGTGAAATAAGGTTACCTTCAACTCTAACGCTGTGTAAAGTCAAAAAACTATGGTAAAAACAGTTCTAAATGATAAAATCCCAGTACCCTTATGGTTAAGAACTGTTTGGATGGTTTCCCAACTATTTTTCATAGTGCATTTCAACATCTCAAACTCACTTTTGAAATCCCTTTGACTTGCATTGGGCCAATTCTAAAATTGAGTGAAACTCAATGAGTCTTAACTTCTATGTTGTGAAACCACTTGAAAACATCAGTGACATAGTTTTTTACAGAAATGAACTGTTTTGAACAGTTTCCTGGTGGAAAACAAGGCGTCACACTTGTGTACACAAAGTGAATTTCAGGCCCTGAAACGCGTTATGGTGAAATAAGGTTACCTTCAACTCTAACGCTGTGTAAAGTCAAAATACTATGGTAAAACAGTTCTAAATGATAAAATCCCCAGTACCCTTATGGTTAAGAACTGTTTGGATGGTTTCCCAATTGTTTTTCAAAGTGCACTTCAACATCTCAAACTCACTTTTTGAAATCCCCTTGACTTGCATTGGGCCAAATCTAAAGTTGAGTGAAACTCAATGAGTCTTAACTTCTATGTTGTGAAACCACTTGAAAAACATCAGCGACATAGTTTTTTACAGAAATGAACTGTTTTGAACAGTTTCCTGGTGGAAAACAAGGCGTCACACATGTGTACACAAAGTGAATTTCAGGCCCTGAAACGCGTTATGGTGAAATAAGGTTACCTTCAACTCTAACGCTGTGTAAAGTCAAAAACTATGGTAAAACAGTTCTAAATGATAAAATCCCCAGTACCCTTATGGTTAAGAACTGTTTGGATGGTTTCCCAACTACTTTTCATAGTGCACTTCACATATTAAACTCACTTTTTGAAATCCACATTAACTTGCAATGGACAAAAACTGAAGTTGAGTGAAACTCAATGAGTCTTAACTTCTATGTTGTGAAACCACTTGAAACACATCTGCGACATAGTTTTTACAGAAATGAACTGTTTTGAACAGTTTCCTGGTGGAAAACAAGGCGTCACACATGTGTACACAAAGTGAATTTCAGGCCCTGAAGCGCGTTATGGTGAAATAAGGTTACCTTCAACTCTAACGCTGTGTAAAGTCAAAAAACTATGGTAAAAACAGTTCTAAATGATAAAATCCCCAGTACCCTTATGGTTAAGAACTGTTTGTATGGTTTCCCAATTGTTTTCAAAGTGCAATTCAACATCTCAAACTCACTTTTTGAAATCCCCTTGACTTGCATTGGGCCAAATCTAAAGTTGAGTGAAACTCAATGAGTCTTAACTTCTATGTTGTGAAACCACTTGAAAACCATCAGCGACATAGTTTTTTACAGAAATGAACTGTTTTGAACAGTTTCCTGGTGGAAAACAAGGCGTCACACATGTGTACACAAAGTGAATTTCAGGCCCTGAAGCGGCGTTATGGTGAAATAAGGTTACCTTCAACTCTAACTCTGTGTAAAGTCAAAATACTATGGTAAAACAGTTCTAAATGATAAAATCCCAGTACCCTTATGGTTAAGAACTGTTTGGATGGTTTCCCAACTACTTTTCATAGTGCACTTCAACATCTCAAACTCACTTTTTGAAATCCCCTTGACTTGCATTGGGCCAAAACTGAAGTTGAGTGAAACTCAATGAGTCTTAACTTCTATGTTGTGAAACCACTTGAAACACATCAGCGACATAGTTTTTTACAGAAATGAACTGTTTTGAACAGTTTCCTGGTGGAAAACAAGGCGTCACACATGTGTACACAAAGTGAATTTCAGGCCCTGAAGTGCGTTATGGTGAAATAAGGTTACCTTCAACTCTAACGCTGTGTAAAGTCAAAAAACTATGGTAAAAACAGTTCTAAATGATAAAATCCCCAGTACCCTTATGGTTAAGAACTGTTTGGATGGTTTCCCAACTACTTTTCATAGTGCACTTCACATATTAAACTCACTTTTTGAAATCCACATTAACTTGCAATGGACAAAAACTGAAGTTGAGTGAAACTCAATGAGTCTTAACTTCTATGTTGTGAAACCACTTAAAACACATCTGCGGCATAGTTTTTTACAGTAATGAACTGTTTTGAACAGTTTCCTGGTGGAAAACAAGGCGTCACACATGTGTACACAAAGTGATTTTCAGCCCTTGAAGCGCGTTATGTTGAATTCAGGTTACCTTCAACTCTAACTCTGTGGAAAGTCAAAATACTCTGGTAAAAGCAGTTCTAAATGATGAAATCCCCAGTACCCTTATGGTTAAGAACTGTTTCGATGGTTTCCCAACTGTTTTTCAAAGTGCAATTCAACATCTCAAACTCACCTTTTGAAATTCCTATTGAGTTGCATTGGGCAAAAACTGAAGTTGAGTTAAATTTAATGAGTCTTAACTTCTATGTTGTGAAACCACTTGAAACACATCTGCGACATAGTTTTTACAGAAATGAACTGTTTTGAACAGTTTCCTGGTGGAAAACAAGGCGTCACACATGTGTACACAAAGTGAATTTCAGGCCCTGAAGCGCCTTATGGTGAAATAAGGTTACCTTCAACTCTAACGCTGTGTAAAGTCAAAATACTATGGTAAAACAGTTCTAAATGATAAAATCCCCAGTACCCTTATGGTTAAGAACTGTTTGGATGGTTTCCCAATTGTTTTTCAAAGTGCACTTCAACATCTCAAACTCACTTTTTGAAATCCCCTTGACTTGCATTGGGCCAAATCTAAAGTTGAGTGAAACTCAATGAGTCTTAACTTCTATGTTGTGAAACCACTTGAAAAACATCAGCGACATAGTTTTTTACAGAAATGAACTGTTTTGAACAGTTTCCTGGTGGAAAACAAGGCGTCACACATGTGTACACAAAGTGAATTTCAGGCCCTGAAACGCGTTATGGTGAAATAAGGTTACCTTCAACTCTAACGCTGTGTAAAGTCAAAAACTATGGTAAAACAGTTCTAAATGATAAAATCCCCAGTACCCTTATGGTTAAGAACTGTTTGGATGGTTTCCCAACTACTTTTCATAGTGCACTTCACATATTAAACTCACTTTTGAAATCCACATTAACTTGCAATGGACAAAACTGAAGTTGAGTGAAACTCAATGAGTCTTAACTTCTATGTTGTGAAACCACTTAAAACACATCTGCGACATAATTTTTTACAGTAATGAACTGTTTTGAACAGTTTCCTGGTGGAAAACAAGGCGTCACACATGTGTACACAAAGTGATTTTCAGCCCTTGAAACGCTGCTATGTTGAATTCAGGTTACCTTCAACTCTAACTCTGTGGAAAGTCAAAATACTCTGGTAAAAGCAGTTCTAAATGATGAGAAATCCCCAGTACCCTTATGGTTAAGAACTGTTTCGATGGTTTCCCAACTGTTTTTCAAAGTGCAATTCAACATCTCAAACTCACCTTTTGAAATTCCTATTGAGTTGCATTGGGCAAAACTGAAGTTGAGTTAAATTTAATGAGTCTTAACTTCTATGTTGTGAAACCACTTGAAACACATCTGCGACATAGTTTTTTTACAGAAATGAACTGTTTTGAACAGTTTCCTGGTGGAAAACAAGGCCACACATGTGTACACAAAGTGAATTTCAGGCCCTGAAACGCTATGGTGAAATAAGGTTACCTTCAACTCTAACGCTGTGTAAAGTCAAAAACTATGGTAAAACAGTTCTAAATGATAAAATCCCCAGTACCCTTATGGTTAAGAACTGTTTGATGGTTTCCCAACTACTTTCATAGTGCACTTCACATCTCAAACTCACTTTTGAAATCCACATTAACTTGCAATGGACAAAAACTGAAGTTGAGTGAAACTCAATGAGTCTTAACTTCTATGTTGTGAAACCACTTAAAACACATCTGCGGCATAGTTTTTTACAGTAATGAACTGTTTTGAACAGTTTCCTGGTGGAAAACAAGGCGTCACACATGTGTACACAAAGTGAATTTCAGGCCCTGAAACGCGTTATGGTGAAATCAAGGTTACCTTCAACTCTAACGCTGTGTAAAGTCAAAATACTATGGTAAAAGCAGTTCTAAATGATGAAATCCCCAGTACCCTTATGGTTAAGAACTGTTTCGATGGTTTCCCAACTGTTTTTCAAAGTGCACTTCAACATCTCAACTCACTTTTTGAAATCCCCTATTGAGGTTGCATTGGGCAAAAACTGAAGTTGAGTGAAACTCAATGAGTCTTAACTTCTATGTTGTGAAACCACTTGAAACATCACATGCGACATAGTTTTTTACAGAAATGAACTGTTTTGAACAGTTTCCTGGTGAAAAACAAGCCGTTACACATGTACACAAAGTGATTTTCAGGCCCTGAAAGCGTTATGGGAAATTCAAGTTACCTTCAAATCTAACTTTGTGAAAAGTCAAAATACTCTGGTAAAAGCAGTTCTAAATGATGATTTCCCAGTACCCTTATGATTAAGAACTGTTTGGATGGTTTCCCAACTGTTTTTCAAAGTGCACTTCAACATCTCATACTCACTTTTTGAAATCCCCATTGACTTGCATTGGGCCAAAACTGAAGTTGAATGAAACTCAATGAGTCTTAACTGCAATGTTGTGAAACCACTTGAAACACATCTGCGACATAGTTTTCCACAGAAATGAAGTGTTTTGAACAGTTTCCTGGTGGAAAACAAGCCGTTACACATGTGTACACAAAGTGATTTTCAGGCCCTGAAACGCGTTATGGGAAATTCAAGTTACCTTCAAATCTAACTTTGTGAAAAGTCAAAATACTCTGGTAAAAGCAGTTCTAAATGATGAATTCCCCAGTACCCTTATGATTAAGAACTGTTTGGATGGTTTCCCAACTGTTTTCAAAGTGCACTTCAACATCTCATACTCACTTTTTGAAATCCCCATTGACTTGCATTGGGCCAAAACTGAAGTTGAATGAAACTCAATGAGTCTTAACTGCAATGTTGTGAAACCACTTGAAACACATCTGCGACATAGTTTTCACAGAAATGAAGTGTTTTGAACAGTTTCCTGGTGGAAAACAAGCCGTTACACATGTGTACACAAAGTGATTTTCAGCCCTGAAAGCGCGTTATGGGAAATTCAAGTTACCTTCAAATCTAACTTTGTGAAAAGTCAAAATACTCTGGTAAAAGCAGTTCTAAATGATGAAATCCCCAGTACCCTTATGGTTAAGAACTGTTTCGATGGTTTCCCAACTGTTTTTCAAAGTGCAATTCAACATCTCAAACTCACCTTTTGAAATTCCTATTGAGTTGCATTGAGCAAAAACTGAAGTTGAGTTAAATTTAATGAGTCTTAACTTCTATGTTGTGAAACCACTTAAAACACATCTGCGACATAGTTTTTTACAGAAATGAACTGTTTTGAACAGTTTTCTGGTGGAAAACAAGGCGTCACACATGTGTACACAAAGTTATTTTCAGGCCCTGGAACGCCGTTATGGTGAATTCAGGTTACCTTCAACTCTAACGCTGTGTAAAGTCAAAATACTCTGGTAAAAGCATTTCTAAATGATGAAATCCCCAGTTCCCTTATGGTTAAGAACTGTTTCGATGATTTCCCCACTGTTTTTCAAAGTGCAATTCAACATCTCAAACTCAACGTTTGAAATTCCTATTGAGTTGCATTGGGCAAAAACTGAAGTTGAGTTAAATTTAATTAATCTTAACTTCTATGTTGTGAAACCACTTAAAACACATCTGCGACATAGTTTTTTACAGAAATGAACTGTTTTGAACAGTTTCCTGGTGGAAAACAAGGCGTCACACATGTGTACACAAAGTGAATTTAAGGCCCTGAAACGAGTTATGGTGAAATAAGGTTACCTTCAACTCTAACGCTGTGTAAATTCAAAATACTATAGTAAAACAGTTCTAAATGATAAAATCCCCAGTACCCTTATGGTTAAGAACTGTTTGGATGGTTTCCCAACTGTTTTTCATAGTGCACTTCACATCTTAAACTCACTTTTGAAATCCCCATTAACTTGCAATGGACACAAACTGAAGTTGAGTGAAACTCAATGAGTCTTAACTTCTATGTTGTGAAACCACTATGAAACACATCTGTGACATAGTTTTGCACAGAAATGAACTGTTTTGAACAGTTTCCTGGTGGAAAACAAGCCATCACACATGTGTACACAAAGTTGTTTTCAGGTCTTGAAAAGTGTTATGATGAATTCAGGTTACCTTCAACTCAAACTCTGTGGAATGTCAAAATACTCTGGTAAAGGCAGTTCTAAATGATGAAACCCCCAGTACCCTTATGGTTAAGAACTGTTTGGTTTTAATCCCAACTGTTTTTCAAAGTGCACTTCAACATCTCAAACTCACTTTTTGAAATCCCCTTTGACTTGCATTTGGCCAAATCTAAAGTTGAGTGAAACTCAATGAGTCTTAACTTCTATGTTGTGAAACCACTTGAAAAACATCAGCGACATAGTTTTTTACAGAAATGAACTGTTTTGAACAGTTTCCTGGTGGAAAACAAGGCGTCACACATGTGTACACAAAGTTATTTTCAGGCCCTGAAAGCGCTATGGTGAAATAAGATTACCTTCAACTCTAACGCTGTGTAAAGTCAAAGTAATTTGGTAAAAGTAGTTCTAAATGATGAAATCCCCAGCAATTTTATGGTTAAGAACTGTTTGTATGGTTTCCCAACTGATTTTCAAAGTGCACTTCACATCTTAAACTCACCTTTTGAAATCCCCATTAACTTGCAATGGACAAAAACTGAAGTTGAGTGAAACTCAATGAGTCTTAACTCTCTTTTATGAAACCAGTTGAAACACATCTGCGGCATAGTTTTTTACAGTAATGAACTGTTTTGAACAGTTTCCTGGTGGAAAACAAAGCGTCACACATGTGTATACAAAAGTGATTTTTCAACCCTTGAAGCAGCGTTATGTTGAATTCAGTTTACCTTCAACTCTAACTCTGTGAAGAGTCAAAAATACTCTGGTAGAAGCAGTTCCTAAATGATGAAATCCCCAGAAAGTACCCATATGGTTAAGAACTGTTTCGATGGTTTCCCAACTGTTTTCAAGTGAAATTCAACATCTCAAACTCACCTTTTTGAAATTCCTATTAGAGTTTGCATTGGGCAAAACTGAGTTGAGTTAAATTTAATAGTCTTAACTTCTATGTTGTGTGAGGCTCATTGAAACACATCTGCGACATAGTTTTTACAGAAATGAACTGTTTTGAACCTTGGTACAATAATTGGAAAGCAAAGGCGTCACACATGTGTACACAAAGAGTGAATTTCAAGGCCTGAAGCGTTATGGTGAGGAAATAAAGGTTACCTTCAACTCTAACGCTGTGTAAAGTCAAAAACTAGGTAAAAACAGTTCTAAATGATACAAATCCCCAGTACCCTTATAGTTTAAGAACTGTTTGGATGGTTTCTAACTACTTTTCATAATGCGCACTTCACATATTAAAACTCACTTTTTGGGAAATCCACATTAACTTGCAATGGACAAAAATTGAGTTGAGAATTGAAACTCAATGAGTCTTAACTTCTATGTTGTGAAACCACTTAAAAACACACTCTGCACATTTTTTTGTGCTGGTGTGGTGGAAAACAAGGCGTCACACATGTGTACACAAAGTGATTTTCAATGCCAAGAAGCGGCGTTATGTTGAATTCAAGGTTACCTTCAACTCTAACTCTGTGGAAAAGTCAAAAATATACTCTGGTAAAAGCAGTTCTAAATAGTAGAAATCCCAGTACCCTTATGGTTAAGAACTGTTTCGATGGTTTTCCCAACTGTTTTTTTCAAAGGGTGCAATTCAACATCTCAAACTCACCTTTTGAAATTCCTATTGGAGTTGCATTGGGCAGCAACTGAAGTTGAGTTAAATTTGTGAGTCTTAACTTCTATATTTGTGAAACCACTTGGCTACACACATCAGCGACATAGTTTTTTACAGAAATGAACTGTTTTGAACAGTTTCCTGGTGGAAAACAAGGCGTCACACATGTGTACACAAAGTGAATTTCAGGCCCTGAAGCGCTTATGGTGAAATAAGGTTACCTTCAACTCTAACGCTGTGTAAAGTCAAAAACTATGGTAAAACAGTTCTAAATGATAAAATCCCCAGTACCCTTATGGTTAAGAACTGTTTGGATGGTTTCCCAACTACTTTTCATAGTGCACTTCAACATCTCAAACTCACTTTTTGAAATCCCTTGACTTGCATTGGGCCAAATTCTAGAAGTTGAGTGAAACTCAATGAGTCTTAACTTCTATGTTGTGAAACCACTTGAAAAACATCAGTGACATAGTTTTTTACAGAAATGAACTGTTTTGAACAGTTTCCTGGTGGAAAACAAGGCGTCACACATGTGTACACAAAGTGAATTTCAGGCCCTGAAAACGCGTTATGGTGAAATAAGGTTACCTTCAACTCTAGCGCTGTGTAAAGTCAAAATACTATGGTAAAAACAGTTCTAAATGATAAAATCCCCAGTACCCTTATGGTTAAGAACTGTTTGGATGGTTTCCCAATTGTTTTGAAGTGCACTTCAACATCTCAAACTCACTTTTTGAAATCCCTTGACTTGCATTGGGCCAAATCTAAAGTTGAGTGAAACTCAATGAGTCTTAACTTCTATGTTGTGAAACCACTTGAAAAACATCAGCGACATAGTTTTTTACAGAAATGAACTGTTTTGAACAGTTTCCTGGTGGAAAACAAGGTGTCACACATTGTACACAAAGTGAATTTCAGGCCCTGAAAGCAGCGTTATGGTGAAATAAGGTTACCTTCAACTCTAACGCTGTGTAAAGTCAAAAAACTATGGTAAAAACAGTTCTAAATGATAAAATCCCAGTACCCTTAT
>NW_024380615.1:0-8000 GCF_016835505.1 Polypterus senegalus | reverse complement strand
GGGGATGGGCCGCCACCCCAATCTCTGCACTCTGGGTAAAAAGGGGCACCTAACAAAAACCCTATTCATACTTTTGTCCCCCTTCACCTATTCAAGCTGGGGGTACCCCAAAAAAAGGTTGGAAAAAGCCTAAAAGTCTTCAAGGGTTTGGGCTTTTTTTGAAGGGAGGGCCCAGTCATCCCGAGGGCCAAAAACCGCTCTCCCCGACAAAGGGGGTCAGAAAGGTGGCTCCCCTCTGATCGGGTGCCCGGAAAACCCCCATGGTGGGGGGTTTTGGCCGCCCGGGAGGCCCGGGAAGAAAAGGCCCGTGGAGGAATGCTTCCCCCCCCTTTGGGGCCTTATTTTCCAAGGCGAAAAAGTGGGGGGAAATCTGGGCCCTTTTCCAAGCTCTGCCCCCTACCGGCCCTTTGATGGGAAAAGGGTGGAGGATGGGGGTTTTATTTCTTTGCTTTACCAAATAAATCTCATAAATTTAAAAAGGAACTTGCTAAATTGTATTTTTGACCTTTTCCAATCCATTTACTCATAAAATTTGGCTGTTTGTTTTTGTTGTCCTTCCCCAAAAGTCAAAGGATAAAACGAGGACGGTCTTCCACAACTTTCAAATTGATAACTGCAAGATTTAAGTTTTTTCCCCCCTTTTTTGGTTCCCTTTTTTTCCAAAAAAAGAGGTTTTTTAACATCAAAGCTTTTTTTCTTTCTTTCTTTTTTCCCTTTCCTTTTTTTTTTTCAAGCTGCCTTTGTTTCCCCGGTCTTCCATTTCAAAAAACTATTGCCTTTAATCAAAACCCTAGGTGACACTAGTATTTTCCCCTCTATATAAACCTGATAAATTCCCAAATCATCTAATTTTTAAACCAAAAGAAAATTTAAAACAAATTTCCGCATTCTTCTTTTGCCCAATCTCCCCCTTTTTTGGGAAATAAAATTAAAATAATCCATTTATTTTATTGGAACATTAACCTTGGAAGTTTTGGTCTGGAATTGTTTGTGGGTTTAAAACCCTTTGAGGTTCCCCGGGCTGTTTTCGCCAGTTTTCCTTTGGGAAATTGAGGGTGTGTTTACTATGATCACATTTTAAATTATTTTTTTGGGGTTTTTCCTATTTGTTTAAAATATTCCAAAAATTGGGCTTTGGAAAATTTTTTACTTTTTAACGAAAACTTTTGATGTTTGTTTTAATTTATTGAAAAAATTTGCCATTTGGGGATCCTTTTTTTAAGGGTGCCGGGGGAGGGTGCACTGTTTGCCCCGGGTTTTAACGGGTTTCTTGGGTCCCGGGCCCTGTTCTCCCGTTCAGGGGTTTTCCCCGGGGGCCTTTTCCCACGTCCCATCAGGTTTGTGGCGCCCAAATGTTGGTGTTTTGTGGCCCGGGGTAGGGGCACCCCGCCTGGGGTTTTTTTTTGCCTTCACCCTGTGCTGGGGGTTGGGCCCCGAGGGGCCCTGGAAAAAATTTGCTAAATGACTTTTCAATTATCCCTTCAAAAAGATTCCTTTGTATTTTTTAGATATGAAAAAATTTTAAACCCAACGATTAAAACCGTGATCCTTTTTTTCTTTTTCTTCCTTTTTTTTGGGGTGACCGTTGGGCAAAACCTTCCCTTTTCCTTCCTTTTTCCTCTTACCTGGCAGCTTATCAAAAATTTTTTCCCCCAATAACCGATTTCCTTACATGTCCAAACCAAAATCTCACCCCGGGGGCTTTGTCTCCCCCCGCCAACGGTGCCCTCGTGTTCTCCCCCCTGTTTTCCCACACCAACAAACCCGAAACCGACCCCCAGTGGGGGCCCCGGTGCCACCGTCTCAACCCCAAAAACAGGGTCTCCTCTCTGTGACCTTTCCCTTTCACCTTGATTAAAAATTTGGGAACCCTTTTCCAACCCTGCCACTTCTCTTAAATTCTTAAATCCCCCTTATTTTTATTTTTGACCCTTTTTAACCATCCACCTTTTTCCCCCCTTACTGCCCTTTTTTTCCCTTTTCCCCCTCTCTTTTTAACATGATTTGTTTGTTTCTTTAACCCTTTACCTTTCCCTCTAAGAGTTTACCTCTAAGTTTCCCTGTTCTTTTCAAACCAATTCACAGCAAAAATCATAGTCCCCTCCCCTTTTAATCTCTTGTCCCCTGTCCATCACCATTCAAATAAAAAAAGGGCCAGAGGACCCCGATGTAAAACCATCCCCCTTAATCATCCCTCATTTTGGGCCGATACCACTGTACACAATCTTAGAATTCTTCCACCCACTTCCCCCATTCAATTTAAAGAAAACCCTTCTGGCCTTTAAAAAACCCTTAACATTGGAAAATTTGTTGGGTTTTTGGTGGGAGGCTTTCCTAATTCACCTCCTTTTTCCCTTTTTTATACCTTTTCCCCAACTTAGTGTGGTCTCGTTTTATCCCCTTTAAATACCAATTAATTTTTTCCCTCCTCCATATTTCCAAATTCCATTAAAAAATTGGTTAAAAATTACTTTAAAAAGCAAAAACCGAAAAAAAGGTGAATCAAAAAAATTATTTATTTTCAAAACAAAAGGTCAAAAAAGGCTCGAGAAAAGGGAGTTGCCTGGCCATTTGAGATAGGAGTCTCTCTCCGGTTCTAAAGCCAAAACGAAAAATAATCGTGGGAAAATTCCCAAATTTCCCCCTTTGGGGAATGCTGAATTTTTCCCTTTTACCCCTAAAAGGGAATGGCTCGGACTGGTATATAAATTGTAGTAATGATAAAATAAAAATAAAAAAGAAAAAAAATAATGTAATAATAGATAGTAATAGAAATTTAAACAATTTTGATTAATTGAAAAGGGGGACTTTTCCCCCCCCTGGGCCCAAACTTTTAAAAGACCAAAAAATTTTTTGCTTCCTCCCAAAAACCCACCAAACCCAGCAAAAATTTCCCCAATTTGCTTTAAAACTCTTTCCTGGCCACCAATCTCCTCCCGACTTGCTCCCAATGCAGGCGCCCCTTTTTATTCCTGCCCGGATGTCTCATGCAATGCCCCCATCCGCCACTTCCGGCGGCGGGTCGCCCCTTTTTTCCCGGCCCGGGGATCCCTGGCGGTTTCACTCTTGTCATTTGGGGAACTTTCCCTTACATTTCCCTCCGGGGGGACTCCCCGGGTCCCAAGGTTATAAACTTTTCGGGTTTAATTTAATGACTTCTTATAAAAGCCTTGTTTCACCAGGAATCTGAGCTAATGTCTAAAAGCAAGATAAAATAATAGAAAAATAGAAGGGGTGTAATTGTCTTTATTAAACCCAAAAATTAAAATCAGAGCGATCTGATCAAAAAAAATATTAAAATTAAAAAGTTAAAAAAAGAAAAATGAAAAAATACAAATAAAAAAAACAAAATTTTGGTAAGGAAGCAGAGCCTGGGGACTGAGGTGGGCTCTCCCATCTCTGGGACTGAAGTCACCGAGGTGGTCAAAAAACTCCTTGGTGGCAGGGCCCCGGTGGTGGATGAGATACGCTCATAGTTCCTTAAGGCTCTGGATGTTGTAGGACTGTCTTGGTTGAGTATATGGAAGTATGGCGGCCCGTGCAGGCTGCGGCTTACAGAGCTCCCGAGTCCGCAGTGTTTAGTGTTAATCTTTGTTCGTCTTTGTTAACTAGTATAAGTAGAAAAGTAGATTTAAGTGATAGTAGTACGCAGACATACATTTACGAGCGGCAAATCCTGCTAGATTTCCAAAGAAACTGCGCGAAATACCCAGTGAGGTGACTGAGACGCTCCGCAGCCTTTGCTTACTTCGGCAGCCTGAGAAGCTGAGTTGGCAAACGCAAGCTCAGAGATCGGAAACAGAAACGAGGTAAACGCGGCGGTGTTCGCACAAGGCTAAAAACTAACCCCACCAGACCTGCGATACCGTCTATTCTGCTTGCGAGCGTCCGATCGCTGGACAACAAGCTGGATTATATAAAGCTGCAGCGGGCCA
Organism: Polypterus senegalus; assembly: GCF_016835505.1. Classification (NCBI taxonomy): domain Eukaryota; kingdom Metazoa; phylum Chordata; class Cladistia; order Polypteriformes; family Polypteridae; genus Polypterus; species Polypterus senegalus. Next base: position 4,065 of record NW_024380615.1, on the reverse strand, counting down.
AGCAGTGGGAAATGAGAGACTGCTGCATCTTTATTTTCACTGAGACATGGCTCCAGGAAAACATTGCAGACTCGGCAATCCAGCTAGACGGACTGACCATCTTCCGAGCGGACAGAGACGCCTCTTTGTCGGTAAGACCGCGAGGCGGACTGTGTGTTTATGTGAACAGAGAGTGGTGTACTAACGCTGCCTCAGTTCGCGACACTGTTCCCGCTGATAGAGGTTTTATCAGTAAGGTGTCGGCCTTTCTACCTGCCGAGGGAATACAGTTGCGTGATGGTGGTGGCGGTCTACCTCCGCCTAGCGCAAATGCTAACCAGGCGCTAGCGGAACTCTACGAGATCATCAGCAAACTGCAAACGCGCACGCGAGGCATTTTTCATTATTGCTGGAGACTTCAATCATGCCAACTTGAAGTCATTTCTCCCAAAATTCTCCCAGAATGTGAACTTTGCAACTAGAGGGGGAAGCTGTCTGGACAATGTTTACACGAGCGCTCCTGACGCCTACAAGGCACTACCCCACCCTCACCTGGGCTGTTCAGATCATATCAGCGTTTTATGGTTCCTGCATACAAGTCCCTGCTGACGCGCACTAAACCAGCCCGCAAGAGCATCAGAGTGTGGCAGGTTGGTGCGGTTTCAGCTCTCCAAGACTGCTTGAATTGACAGACTGGGACATTTTCAGAGAGGCTGCTATGGATGGTGACTCCATCAATCTGGAGGAGTACACAGACTCTGTGACTGGCTACATCTCCAAATGCATAGAGGATGTTACTGTTACCAAGGATGTTACCACTAGAGCCAACCAAAAGCCCTGGATGACAAGAGAAGTGCACAAGCTGCTCAAGATCAGAAATGCAGCCTTCAGATCTGGAGACAAGGCCGCCCTTAGGGTGACCAGAGCCAACCTGTCTCGTGCTATAAGGAGAGCTAAGTGGGCATACGCGCAGAAGATCAACAAACAATTCAGCAGCACCAGAGACACACGTCGTATGTGGCAGGGTGTTCAGGCAATTACAAACTACAAGCCCAATCCACACAGCAGTGATGGTGATGCCTCCCTTCCAGATGAGCTGAACAACTTCTTTGCACGGTTTGAGGCACAGAACAAAGAGCCTGCGAGAAAAGCAACACCTCCCTCCACTGACCAAGCACTCTGTCTCTCCATAACAGATGTGAGGAGGACTCTATCCAGAGTCAATCCAAGGAAGGCTGCAGGACCTGACAACATACCTGGTCTTGTGCTCAAAGAATGTGCAAGTCAACTGGCTGGTGTCCTCACAGACATCTTCAACACATCTCTGAGCCAGTCGTCAGTCCCAACATGCTTCAAGTCGACCACCATCATACCAGTGCCAAAGAAGTCATCAGTGACATGCCTGAATGACTACCGACCAGTTGCACTCACACCAATCATAATGAAGTGCTTCGAAAGGTTAGTCATGTCACACATAAAGACTAATCTCCCTGCCTCCCTTGACCCTCTTCAGTTTGCATACCGCTCAAACAGGTCAACTGAGGATGCCATATGCTCTGCCCTTCACATCTCCCTGACACATCTGGATAAAAAGACACATATGTCAGGATGCTATTCATAGACTTTAGCTCTGCCTTCAACACAATCATCCCTCCAAAGCTGGTTGTAAAACTGAGCAGGTTGGGCCTAAACACCACCCTCTGCAATTGGATCCTGGACTTCTTGACAGAGAGGCCCCAGTCAGTTCGGATGGGCTACAACACTTCCAGCATCATCACACTGAGCACTGGAGCACCGCAGGGCTGTGTGCTTAGTCCACTGCTCTTCACCCTGCTGACTCACGACTGCACAGCCACGCACAACACCAATCACATCATCAAGTTTGCGATGATACGACGGTGCTGGGACTGATAAGCAGGGATGATGAAAGAGCATACAGAGATGAGGTGAAATGGCTGTCCGCATGGTGTGAAGACAACAATCTATCTCTCAATGTCGACAAAACAAAAGAGATAATCGTGGACTTCAGAAAATCACGTCCTGCCCACATCCCGCTCAGCATCAACGGTTTAGATGTGGAGATTGTTAGGAGTACCAAGTTCCTCGGTGTGCACTTAACTGAGGAACTTACGTGGACACATAACACCTCATCACTAATCAAGAAAGCCCAGCAGAGACTACACTTCCTGAGGCGGCTGAATCAAGCACGTCTTCCCCCTTCCATCCTCACCATGTTCTACAGAGGCATCATAGAGAGTGTCCTGACCAGCTGCATCACTGTCTGGTATGGCAACTGCAACATATCCGACCGCAGCGCCTGCAAAGGATAGTGAAGACAGCAGAGAACATTATTGGGGTGCCTCTCCCTTCACTACAAGACATATTTTACAAACGCTGTGTCCGCAAGGCCTGCAGCATTGTGCAGGACCCCTTACACCCCTCACATGGACTTTTCACACTTCTGCCATCCAAGAGAAGATATTGCAGCATCAAAGCCAAATCTGCAGGCTGCAGGAGAGTTTTTACCCCCAAGCTGTTAGACTCCTTAACACCAGGCTGCCCCCTGGGACCTTCCACACGGCCTCAACCTCCTCTACAAAACAGAACTTTTATACATGAAAACCACTATCCTGCAAAGAACTGAAAATCTCATACTGACCTCTAAGGATTTATGAAACATTCTGACCTGTCATTGTTTACACACGTCTTAAACAACTATTATCATACACTGATAATTTCTGTATTATCTATATCTATTATTTATTATTTATTTACTTATTATATTACATATCTTACACATCAATATTGCTGCTACTTGTTTGTCCTATCTTTGCACAATGTCTTGTCTTGTTTGTTTGTGTTTTAATTATAAATTTTAAAATTTTTATTCTATTTTTAATTTACTATTTGCACATCATGTTGTTACACTGTGGACCCTGAGCTTACAATTTCGTCTATCTGTATACTTGTATATGGTTGAGATGACAATAAAGTTCACTTTGACTTTGACTTTGACTTTGACATCGGGGACAGTGCCTCTGGATTGGCAGACCGGGGTGGTGATCCCCCTCTTTAAAAAGGGGGACTGGAGGGTGTGTTCCAACTATAGAGGGATCACACTCCTCAGCCTCCCTGGAAAAGTCTATTCGGGGGTTCTGGAGAGGAGGGTCCGTCGGATAGTCGAACCTCGGATTCAGGAGGAACAGTGTGGTTTTCGTCCGGGTCGCGGAACAGTGGACCAGCTCTACACCCTTAGCAGGATCCTGGAGGGTGCATGGGAGTTTGCCCAACCAGTCTACATGTGCTTTGTGGACTTGGAAAAGGCGTTCGACCGTGTCCCTCGGGGAATCCTGTGGGCGTGCTCGGGAGTATGGGGTACGGACCCCTGATAAGAGCTGTTCGGTCTCTGTACAACCGGTGTCAGAGCTTGGTCCGCATTGCCGGCAGTAAGTCAAACCCGTTTCCAGTGAGAGTTGGACTCCGCCAGGGCTGCCCTTTGTCACCGATTCTGTTCATAACTTTTATGGACAGAATTTGTAGGCGCAGCCAGGGTGTTGAAGGGTCCGGTTTGGTGGACTCAGGATTGGGTCACTGCTTTTTGCAGATGATGTTGTCCTGTTTGCTTCATCAGGCCGTGATCTTCAGCTCTCTCTGGAGCGGTTCGCAGCTGAGTGTGAAGCGGCTGGAAAGAAAATCAGCACCTCCAAATCTGAGACCATGGTCCTCATCCGGAAAAGGGTGGAGTGCCCTCTCAGGGTTGGGGGGGAGATCCTGCCCCAAGTGGAGGAGTTCAAGTATCTCGGGGTCTTCTTCACGAGTGATGGAAGAATGGATCGTGAAATTGACAGGCGGATCGGTGCGCCATCCGCAGTGATGCGGGCTCTGCATCGGTCTGTCATGGTGAAAAAGGAGCTGAGCCGTAAGGCAAAGCTCTCAATTTACCAGTCGATCTACGTTCCTACCTTCACCTATGGTCATGAGCTATGGGTAGTGACCGAAAGAAAGAGATCGCGAATACAAGCGGCTGAAATGAGTTTCCTTCACAGGGTGTCTGGGCTTTCCCTTAAGGATAGGGTGAGGAGCTCA
>NW_024380614.1:0-9422 GCF_016835505.1 Polypterus senegalus | reverse complement strand
TCCGTTACTCTGCATTATAAAAATAAAGGATAGAATAAAAGAGCTCTAAGATGGAGAAGAGCACATTCTTGCTTTCCACCTGATACTTGACACAACACAGCATTTGTAATAAACAGGGTAAGTGTGCACACCTACTAAAATTATACCTGAAATAAATCAAGCAAAAGTCCAAAAAGAATTACAAATAAGAAGAATAAGTGGACAAGAAGATGGAAAGACATAGCTCAGGATCTATCCAGATGACTAAAAAATCCAGTGAAATTACTTAAAATGCAATAAAACAAAGTCCATCCATCCATCCATTATCCAACCCGCTATATCCTAACTATAGGGTCACGGGGGTCTGCTGGAACCAATCCCAGCCAACACAGGGCACGAGGCATGTCACAAACCCCGGGCAGGGCACCAACCCACCGCAGGGCACACACGCACACACACACACCAAGCACACACTAGGGACAATTTAGAATCGCCAATGCACCTAATCTGCATGTCTTTGGACTGTGGGAGGAAACCGGAGATACCCGGAGGAAACCCACGCAGACACAGGGGGAACATGCAAACTCCATGCAGGGTGGTAAAACAAAGTCATAGCCTCAAAACCAAAAGCAAAACGTTTTTAGCCGAACAAAAACCTTTACACTGTTGAGGTGTATCCAGGGTTTCATCAGTAGCTTAAGGGTCTTTTAATGTATACTTTTCTGTTTCTGTTCTGTTTGTGTATCCTTTCTATCTGTGTTTTATTATTTCTTGAGGAATTTTACTTGGGTATTTTTTTATTATTGTATTATTTTAAGAGGGCAGGGTCCTGATTTTGCAGCTGGGAACCGTCACCAGGCCACGGTAAGCCTGAAAACACTGTATTGTGCTAGGATTGGTGTATGGTATTATTTATTGTGCCTTTTCTAGTATGTTTTGGACTTCTGTGCATCTAAACTAGGCTTTTTGACCTTCCTGCCACAACATTTTGGATTCCTGTAGCTACTTCCATGTTGTGAGTTTCATGTTTTCTGAAGATTTCCCGGAAATGTGCAATGCATGATGTCACCAGCATCACCAGCTAAAAGGTCATCAAAGACAAGTCTTCCTTATCCAAGTTCAAATCGAATTAAAATGAATGTTTTTTCTGGCTTTTTTATGGCTAATGATATTAGATTTTTGTTTAATGTTTTCTGTTTTTTTCAAGATTGGGTTGTTTCTTTAGTAATGATCCCTGCAAGTATCCTTCACCCCGCTTCATGTCCTGGCCACTTTAATTACAATTTTTTCACGAATTACTGCTTAGTAAGAACATCGGTTCACTTTGGCATTAATAAATGATTGGCTTTTGCAGATCTTATTTGTAGGTGCTTTTTGGACTCCACTTAACTTGTGGATTATGGACTGGTTTTGTTTTGCCTTTAGTATAACTTTTTAATTCAAACTTTTTCAAGTTTATTTTTGCTCTACTCCTGTTTTCTGAATTCTTTTTGTTAATGAATTATTAAACATTAAGGAATATAATTTTTGTCTTCATGGGCCAGAGGTTTTCATGGTTCCTCTCTCACATTTCTGTTTTTTTTTTCACATTTGAGCCTTTTACCATCTTTATGGGCATGTACAGGCTGCCCCTTGAGTTTGGTAGTACATTTTGGCTTTCTAGACATCACTTGAAGCCTGAGGCTAGATTATTAGAGGCATTGTGTCAGTTTGATTAGCGAAAGTCAGACAGATCAATCGCACATCATTTGTTGGAGTTTTCCAAAAACTTTGTTGCTGCAAGCTACCATTTTAAAATGAGAGGGAGCAATCACATCATGTGTCACGTGATTTTCTAATGATGTGAACCACAACAGCAACAATAACTTACATAGCAGACACCATCACAAAATGAGGCAAAGACAGTAAATGGGGAATTTTCCCATGGGGTTAATAAAGTGTATTTAATGAGGCAAAGACAGTAAATGGGGAATTTTCCCATGGGGTTAATAAAGTGTATTTAATCTAATCTAATCTAGATTAGATTAGATGAATCTAAATAAAGATGGTGACATTAAAGTAAACCAAGTAACAATATAATTATTTATAACAATTCTATCTTATAAAAATGCAGGAACCAAAAATGAACTTCCAGTAAGGTAAAAATTATAGTAACTAGTGTAACTCATGGAACTACATTCCAAAAATAAAGTTAGTTCATATAGCGCAAGCTAAACTTTTCCATGTTTGCAACACATTGTTTTGTTTTCAACATTAAAAGATACGGCTTGACATTTATCACATTGGTATTCTAACTTTACGAAGAAGTGCTCTTCAAACAAACATTGATCTAAGGATGTAAAACCAATGCCTGCATATGGTCTGAAGTTTTGATTATTTAAGAAACAAATTTTTCTGTTTTGGTTTCAACAATAAAAAATATAGCACGACACTGATCACATCATTGATGTAAAATTGCTAAGTAGTGGTCTTTAAAGAAACATTGATGTAAGGATGTAAAAGCAATCCCTTCATATGGTCAGAAGCTTTGACTATTTGACAATCTTCTCGATTGTCACCTGTCCCTGGGGTGCTCTTTCGTTCTGTATCCCAGACTTTGTCTTGCATGTCTATGTTTGCCTGCTGCTCAGTTTCTCTATATTCAACACAGCTTCTTGCTTGTCAATGTGGTTATTTTCTGCCTATTCTTTCTGGTTCTGTGTCATTTAACTGTCTTCTGTGATGTGTTTTACGGTCAGCAGATGTCACTGCTGTTCTTTTTCTTTCTGCCATGTCACTTGGTTTTGTGTTCACTCTGCCATAATAAACAGGTTGCTGCTACTCAAAATTCCAGAGTGTATCAGGTCATCAGCTTCCAATTAAGACCTTAATCAAGGTTTTAGCCCCAGTAGTTCACAAGTAATCATGTGACAGATTAACAGATCTTAACATTTTATTGAATACTACCAATAGTACTGGTTGAAGACAGGTAATCAAATAATCTAAACATATTTTCTATCTGTTGCCCTATGTGCTCTTTCAGCTTCTTTCCTCTGTAGTTACGTGTCTGAACATCTCTTCAACAGTGCTAACTCTTTCCAGGGTGTTCCCATAAAGCCTGCCTCTCGACTCTGCCATTGTTTTCATGGTTGTTTTCTTGCATCCTATTCGCTTATACACTTGCAGTCTTTGAAAATGACTCTGCGCATGCCTCCCATGCTTTTTCTCCTCCTTGTGTGTCTCACACTCGCACTTCCTCTTTCGTCACATCTCCAAAGCCAAACTGACCAATCAGATTGCTCAGAGGGACAGGACACACAGGCTTTAGTAATAATAGTTTAGTATTTTACTATATAGTAGAGAGATGATGACAACTGAAGCATGGAATGGCACAAAAGCTGGACCCTGTTTAATATCCTGTATATAGGAATTGTACAAACTAAGTCAGTTTGAAAATGTACATGTAGATGTATTAACCTGATCACTTCTCTTACACTTTAATTTTCTAAAGAGCTATTTTCTGCTAAATGTCATACATCACAGGCATTAGATAATGAATTCTGATTTTTTTTTTTATTATTATTGAAAGAGCCCTGCTGTACATGAAGAAATTTCTCAGTGTACATTTTCAAATAGCTCACTAAATATAGTAAAAAACACTGCTGAGAAAAATCATTCATGACATCATTGGCAAAAAAGACAAAAGTGAGACTGCTGAGGTTCCAAATGGTTGCCCTGTGTATCCAACACCATATTTATTCATTTTCGCTATAGCAACAGCAGATCTTATGATTTTATAATCTGATACATAACTGCTTGAGTTACCTGCAATCAATGCGTTAACTTCAAATTTAAAAGCAATTAGTGGTGAACAGTAGGTTATAAGCAGATGCTGTGGTCGGCTGGCTAAATCACTGAACTAGAAATGAACAAAATTGCAGATCTTAGGAATAGCTTACTTTCTGTAATGAAACCACTCAACAAGCCTGTTTACAAGTTTTACCATTATGGATCTCTGTTCCAATCATACAAAACCTCCCACAAAGATTTTAATAGTTATTTTGGGGACTGTAAATTAGCCCAACGTGAGGAGGTGTGAATTAGGACCAGATTTAGACATTCTCTAATGACGCTCTAAGCTATGAGAAGCGGCAGAGACCCTATGTGCTCTCTCTAACTTAGGAACAGTTGTGTTAGGTGGAATGCCCTATGAAGATTGGGTGGTCTCTTAGTCTGGAACCCAGGTTTTTTTTCTTTTTTTTGTATACCCTGGTCACATGACCTTATCATTGGACGCATGTTGAGACTTAAAAAAAATTCTTAAATGAAGAACTGTACTTTTCTTAATTTTATATCTATATTATGAAAGTTTATTTGTTTATATTTCTTCTTTCGGCTACTTCCATTAGGGGTTTCCACAGCCGATCATCTTGTTCCATATCTTCCTGTCCTCTACATCATGGGTGGGCAGATTCAGTCCTGGAGGGCTGCAGTGGTTGCAGGTTTTTGTTCCAACCCAGTTGCTTAATTAAAACCAATCCTTGTCAATTAATTAATTTCATGGCTTGCTAGTGCTTTAACTCTGCCATGTCAAGTCATTCTCATATCCTAGATTTTTTTTCCTTTCTAAGGATATCATCCAAATGATTTGAATTCTAAAACAGACGAGTTATTCTCAGTGCTTCACTTTTTTCTCTTCACTTTCCTTCCAAGTATTTAATTAAACCCAATAGTGCCTGATAAATATCTCCAGATGGCGGCGCATGCGTCACGCGAGGCTCAGCGTCTCTTCAGATTTTGCAAAATAGCAGTGTTATTCCTGCTCATCTTGGGTCTGTTCGTTCAGAACAGCTTCACTTTTACATCCTACACACGACAAGAGCTTTTGGATATTGATTTACACAACTCGGACTGTTTTATTAGCAACCTTCATCTCATCCCTGAGATAAGAAAACACCCGACGCTTCGCAGGCTACTCGGCCGACCGGAAGTGCTCGAAGACGGCGCAGAGACCGTAAACAAAGGCGGGGGAAACGCGGAGGGCTAACAGCTAAGCTAAGGCTAACACCACATCGGCTATCCTTACCCAGTATTTTCCTTGCTAATGTGCGGTCCCTGGCGAATAAAATGGACGAGTTGTGACTTTGGATCACCGACAATAGGAGAATACTGGACTTTAACATCATGATATTTACAGAAACATGGCTACACAGCGGTATACCTGGCGATGCTATAGAGCTAGTTGGACGCCACACTCTCCGGGCGGACAGAACAGCTGATGATTCCGGTAAGACAAGAGGTGGAGGATTGTGCATTTATATTAACAAGGCTTGGTGTACAAACTCTGTCATTGTTGGAAAACACTGCTCAGCTGACCTCGAGTATCTCATGGTTAAGTGTAGACCATTCTATCTGCCGAGGGAGTTCACCTCCACTATAATAACAGCTGCATATATCCCACCGGATGCTAATGCTAAGCTTGCTATGAAAGAACTCTATGCAGCCATTAGCAAACAACAATCTGCTCACCCTGAGGCTGCATTTATTGTAGCAGGTGATTTCAACCACTCCAACCTAAAGACGGTGCTACCTAAATTTCACCAACATGTCTCCTGCCATACCAGAGGGGATAAAACCTTGGATCATGTTTACACTAACATTGTTGGAGCCTATACAGCTACACCCCTCCCCCACCTGGGACAGTCTGATCACCTTTCTTTGTTTCTCACCCCCAAATACTCACCACTCATCAACCGTGTGAGACCAACAGTGAAGACCATCAAAGTGTGGCCAGCGGGGGTTGACTCTACACTCCAGGACAGGTTTAAGGACACAGACTGGAGCATGTTTGCCTCTCAGGCCACCTTCGACTCACAAATAAACATTGACTACTACACACACTCAGTACTGGAACACATCAGCACCACAATTGATAGTGTTACCACAGAGAAGCGGATTACAACATACCCAAATCAGAAACCATGGATGAACAGGGAAGTGCGGCTTCTGCTAAAGGCACGTAACAATGTCTTCAGATCAGGTGACACACAGGCCTACAGTACTTCCAGGGCAGAACTGAAGAGGGGCATTAACAAGGCCAAGCTTATCTACAAACTGAAGGTGGAGGGGCACTTTGTCAACTCTGACCCCCGACGTATGTGGCTGGGCATCCAGGCCATCTCTGAGTATGAGTCCGGCACTTCCACACAGACAGCCATGGATATGTCCTCCCTCAATGAGCTGAATGACTTCTACGCTCGCTTTGACAAGGACAACAAGGAAAAGTCCACCATAACCCTACCCTCTGATGACTGCCATACCATCACACTCACCCACACGGAGGTCCATAACGCACTAAGCCGCATCAATGCTCATAAGGCTGCTGGCCCTGATGGCATTCCTGGACGTGTCCTTAGAGCATGTGCTGAACAGCTCGCAGGGGTCTTCACGGATATTTTCAACCTGTCCCTTGCCCAGGCAGCAGTACCAGCATGCTTCAAAACCACCTCTATAGTGCCAGTGCCGAAACACTCATCACCGATGTGCCTGAATGACTACCGCCCTGTAGCACTCACGCCCATAGCTATGAAGTTCTTTGAGCGACTGGTACTGGCACACCTCTAGACATGCCTGCCCCCCACACTGGATCCTCACCAATTTGCCTAGCGTAACAATAGGAGTACAGAGGATGCTGTATCCACAGCGCTTCACTGTGTACTCTCACACCTGGACAATAAGAACACCTATGCAAGATTGCTGTTTGTTGACTTCAGCTCAGCATTCAATACAGTCATCACTTCCAAGTTGATCACTAAACTTGTGGATCTTGGTATCAACAATTCCATCTGTAATTGGATCATGGACTTCCTGACCAACAGACCCCAGCATGTCAGGTCAGGCCATAACTGCTCTACCACCATTACACTCAACACTGGCATTCCACAGGGCTGTGTGCTGAGCCCGTTCCTCTACTCCCTTTTCACTCATGACTGCAGGCCCATGTATGGATCCAACTCCATCATCAAGTTTGCAGACGATACCACGGTGATCGGTCTCATCAGTGACAACGATGAGTCTAATTACAGGGAGGAGGTAAAACACTTAGCTGCATGGTGCGCTGAAAATAACCTGCTCCTGAATACCACTAAAACCAAGGAGCTCATTGTGGACTTCAGGAAGAAGAAGGAGACACCCACTACCCCATTTACATCAATGGCATGGCTGTCGAACGGGTTTCCAGCTTCAAATTCCTGGGGACACACATCTCGGAGAACTTGTCATGGACAAACAACACCTCCAGCCTGGTCAAGAAGGCCCATCAGCGCCTCTTCTTCTTGAGGACACTGAAGAAAAGCCAACTGTCTGCTGTCATACTGGGCAACTTCTACCACTGTGCGATAGAGAGTATCCTGACCAACTGTATCACAGCCTGGTATGGGAATTGCTCTGTTGCTGACCGCAAGGCACTGCAGCGGGTGGTGAAAACCGCACAACGCATCATAGGGACTCCACTTCCGGTCATTGAGGACGTTCACAAGAAGAGATGTTTACGCCGAGCTCGTTGCATTCTTAAGGACTCCTCTCATCCAGCCAACAAACTCTTCCAGCTCCTCCCCTCCAGAAGGCGCTACAGGAGCCTTCCGACTAAAACCAGCAGGTTTAGGAACAGCTTCTTCCCCACAGCGGTCACACTTCTGAACTCAGTCCCCCGTTGAACCTTCACATCCACACACACTTAATCCTCTACACTACTCCTCCTCCCTTTCCTTGTACATACCTGTACAGACCTGTGCACACACAGCACACTTGTACATTGTACATCATATATCATATATTGTACATCTGTATATATTACAATACTTATAGTATTACTGTACATACATAACACACCTGTATGTTGTACATCTGTATGTATATATATATATATATATATATATATATATATATATATATATATAGTACTTATAGTATTATAGTACATACAAATACATGTATAGGTACATACATGTATATTGTACATCTGTATATTTGCCATCCGCATCTAGAACATCTGTATATCTATCTATATATATCTATATATCTATTCCCATCTTCACTGTGCTCTTAACTGTACATATCGCATTTAACTGTACATATCGCATTTAACTGTACATATCGAATTTAACTGTACATAATATGCACATACTATATTTATTGCACTTCTGCTCTTTGCACTTCTGATTAGATGCTAAACTGAATCTCGTTACCCTGTATTTATACATGTGTAATGACAATAAAGTTGAATCTGAATCTGAATCTGAAATACACACAGGTGTAAATGGAAACAAGCTAAATGGAGAAATGCTGGTCTCTTTTGTCATTCGCATCTTATTGCTAATAAGGAGCAATTAAAAATGAGAATACAGCTGTTTAAGACTAAAATAAGCAATAAGGGTTCAAAATCTCAACGAGCGAGACAACTAAAGTGAAGCAGAAGTGTTACTTGAGCAATAAGTGCTTCTTATTAAGCAACTGGGTTGGAAGAAAAACGTGCAGCCACTGTGGCCCTCCAGGACTGAATCTGCCCACCCCTGCTCTACATCTTGCTCTATTACCCCAATCACCTGCATGTCCTCTCTAAATTCATCCATAAACCTTCTCTTAGGCCTTCCTCTTTTCCTCTTGCCTAACAGCTCTATTCGTAGCATCTTTCTCCCAATATACACAGCATCTCTCCTCTGCACATGTCCAAAGCAACACAATCTCGCATCTCTGACTTTGTCTCCCAACCGTCCAACCTGAGCTGACCCACTAATGTCCTCATTTCTAATCCTGTCCATCCTCGTCACGCCCAATGCAAATCTTAACATCTTTAACTCTGCCACCTCCAGCTCTGTCTCCTGCTTTCTGGTCAGTGCCACCGTCTCCAGCCCATATAACATAGCTGATGTCATTGCCGTCCTGTAGACCTTCCCTTTCACTCTTGCTGATACTCGTCTGTCACAAATCACTTCTGACACTCTTCTCCACCCATTCCACCCTGCCTGCACCTCTCATGCATTTAAACTCATCCACTCGTCCAGCTCTACATTTTGCACCCTCACCATTCCACTGACCTTCCTCTCCTTCACACACACGTGTCTATATATGTATGTACATGTATTACTCATTATCATTCTTATCTAATCTCTTTTCTTGTAACTATTTATTTGACATCTTGTAAAGTACTTTTGAGCTACATCCTTTGTATGCAAATGTGCTATAGAAATGTTGTTAGTGAGTGTTAAAATATTATAAAGGGGTGCAACAAATGAACTTGGAAAGAATGATAAGGGAGTAAAGGAGTGAGTAAGGGTTGCTGCATTAGAAACTAAAACTGTATCAAATTAAGAAAAAAAATCCTTAAGTTTTCAAAGACCCTTTGTACTGTGACACCCTAAATTAGCTTATGATAAAATATGGCTCTACCTGGAACCCTATCCAGC
>NW_024380613.1:0-33017 GCF_016835505.1 Polypterus senegalus | reverse complement strand
AACTTGTAATCTTAACCCAGACATTCATTTAAACACTTTACAACATTCATTATATTTGAGAAAACTCTCTTTACGTGAAGATGGAAACCTGTACCCTTTCTTTGTGTGTCAGCCTAATGACTTGAAACCACAAGCTTCCAGGTTCCATCCCTGTTTCTGATTCATTGTGTGAGCCTGAGCGAGGGGCCTGACCTGACTGTACTGCAAGCACTAAATCCTCACAAACACATCAAGTAACCACTGCAAAAGCTGTACAAGTATATTAATAATTGTAACGAATAAATTGCAACGCTCTCATTTTATTACTGCTGTTACAGCATGATGCATGAATAAAATGATTACTTAATTATTCAGCTCTCACCGTAACCATGGTTGAAAATACAACACATTTTAAAAAAAAAAGGAAAATGTTGTGGATATTAATCAGCCTTTCTTAAAATTGCCATTCACTTACACCTGCGCATGCAAGAAAAGGCCCTTCAGCATGTGTGTATGGCGGCTATCAAAGAGCTTGATATTAACATGAATGAGCACTGCTGTCACCAACTGAATCACTCATAGCAAACCTCCTCAACCTTCAAGCAGGAGCCATAGATGGCAAAGGGCCTGAACACTGATAACACCCATTCAAAGGAGGGAGGAAAGTGATCTAATTGTCTGCACTAAAATGGCCAGCATTAAACTGAAAATAAGGTCCCAATGCAACAAACTCTGACTCTGACAACAAAGCAAGATGATCCGAATACTCTTTTCATTGTAGTTCTCTTTAGTCCAATTTAAAATACTCTCTAATCAGCCTTTAAACACAACGCACAACAGACCATATCGCTAACTAAAACTATTGATATATTGCAATTAGGCAATGTAAGGCTAGAATTGTAGAGAAAAGACATTTACAAAAGTCTAACTTTCTAACTTTAATACAATGAACAGCTGAGAAACAGCTGCAGCTTATTCCTTAATCTTCACTTTAACCAATAAGAAATCATTTATCCACTGGGCTTTTCTCTTGCTTCCTTACAGTTTTGCTCATTATGCTGCTGTTAAAACTTCCATTATAAGAAACTGAACCCAAACATAACACACATACTGTATTCGGCTAGTGGTTACTCATCTCTAAAACTTGTAAATACAATGGAATAAAATCACTGCAAGGCTCATACTAAAGGAAGGCAGGAAAAGACGGTTCACTCAAATGAATAAGAGCAGTAGTTTTTAAAATAGTTATGCATGTTCAAAAGCAGAGAAAGACAGACAAACTGAGATAGATAGATAGATAGATAGATAGATAGATAGATAGATAGATAGATAGATAGATAGATAGATAGATAGATAGATAGATAGATAGATAGATAGATAGAAATTGTTAAGGCCATTGCTTCATTATGTATACCAGAAGTAATTGTGCAATGACTTTTATATTTTTCTTATTTTTATTTTAATTTAGATTCTCAGTAGATTTTTTTTATTTTAAAAACCTTAATCTTGTGTCAGAAGGCATGCTATTCTGTAGATAAAAAAAAATAAAAAAAAAAATGTATTGAAGTGAATGAACAATTAATAAAATGATTTCGGTTGTCTAGCTTTGAAAATAAAAACCGTATAGTGACCAATGACTGTAACCTTAACACAAAGAAATAAATACAGTAATTAAAAGTACGACTGTAGTGACTGCCGGTACCACTAGCTGCCCTTTTATTGCTAAGACACTCTTGATAAATCGCTACTATAGCGCTGTTTTTGTTTCCCTGTCATTTTTAGGGTTTGAATTAAACAAAAGGATCTGCCTCTCTAATTACCACCCTGTTCATTTCAAAAAGACCACCGCTGCCAACGGCCTGACACGGACCTCTCTGCCCCCATCAGTCGCCTCGTGTCACCACATAACATCAGTCGATGGCTTCGTGTTTTGCATAAACGGGCCACAGCCACGCGTGGCGACCTTTGTCGTGACTTCTTTACAACACAAGGGACAAAGCTGCGTGTTTGCTGAATAATACGGCGATGTCTCTAATAATTGGAAGTCCGGTTTCCGAAGCGAACACTTATAACATTACCGCGTAACATTTATTTGACAGCTAATTTTGTTCGTTATTATGATTTTTATTTGTAACGGTTGATATGCACAGCATTCACGACTTTAACTCTTGTACTACTTGGCTCTTTTAGCGAAGCACAGCAGTTCATAGCTGGACATGCGCTTCTTTTTGTCATTGTGTATAAAACAACAAATTCCACGCATGAGGAGGTGACAGATTTCATTTACTCAATCCGACTTCAAGCCCTCTGGTTGACGCGGGGAACGCGATCGAAATCCGCCATAAAGTTTGCTGGAATTTCTTGCGCGACTTCGTTCAATACAGAATGTGCAACTTGTGTTACTAGCGGATTAGCGAGTTAGAAGTCACGGTGCAGTCTGCCGCTTTTCTAGCCCACGGGATGGAATTTCGGAAGGTCCGAAAACAAAGCTCATCAACTAGCCGAACAACACCTCCTCTGAAGCGGAACTGGTGCCACCCGGCAAAAGGAAAATGAAAAATAGACATCGTTTCCATAAGGTAGGAGTGGATACCTCATGAGCAAAAGAAATCAAATATTAAATTTGTTCCCTAAATGAATCAAGTCTGGAGTTGCTGTCACTTACGGATGTCTTTCAACGTCTCCTAAAAACTCACATTAATCTCTCACATTAATGTCACTTTTATATGCACGTTAGTCATTTCCAAGTTATCACAGATCGCTCATTTCTTACCATTTTCAACAGTTACTGCCACTCTGCCAAAACTTTTTCCTGCTCTTCCTATGAACACTGACGCCCCCTTCCCCCAATAACCAAGAAAAAAGACTTACAAGATCGTAGTCTGAGGAGATACTGCAGGTACATTTTCCAGCATTAAATGCATACATCTGACGGTGGTCCGAAAACAAAGGCATCGACTCGACACGGAGCAACAGGCTGAGGCAGAAAGGCGCAAAGAGAATTCCTAGTGCGGGCACGAGAAGGGAAAAAGAAGAGTACGATGCGGCGGCATTCCGGAGCGCCATTGTGAGGGGGTCCGCGGCGCCGAACAGCACTCAAGCAGCCCTCCGCTCGCTCGCTCACTCGTTGCCTCACTGACAAGCTCCGGTCGAGATTTGGGGAAAGCCCACCCGAGCAAGTCAGTCCTCTAGCCCTCCTCGCCCCCCGTCTTCCTCTCCTCCTCCTCCTCCTCCTCCTCCTTCGCGTTTTGCTGCGCAGCACAAGTAGGGCAGTGTTACAGACTGTTACAGTCAATCAACAACAAAACAGTCCGTGGAGTGGAGCACAGGACGTGTTCGTGCCCACACATTAAACGTCTCAGCTATGACGAAGACGATTCTGCTCAGAATGCCTTATTTAAAAATAAAAGGTCTTGCTTTTGTGAGTACAAAAAATAATTGAATACACCACGTAAATCAATCGGTGTTCATATTATATAGCGCCCGTTGTAGCTCATTCATCAACTTGTCCTTCATGTAAACGATAAAAAAAATAAGCCAATGAGCGAGAGCCTGAAAAGGAGTAAATCCAGAATCTGAAATTCTCCCAGTCCCCGTGGTGGCCGTGGCAACGGGAGTGGAAAAATCCTCCATATTCACATATGGAAAGAATAGCAAATGGATAATAAATTATTAAAGCAGGGTCTGGATTTGCAGTTCCTCGAGTAACTGAGCAGTGCCGCTCTCGCTTTGTTGCTTTCAGTTGTCGCGTACCTAAATATGAACACACTGCAGAATTTCTGTATGCCCCCGATAAGACGGATCAAGCAGGAACACTACCAGCCCTTTTTAAAGAAGGGGCCAGTCATTTTATTGTACACTTCGTTCCTGAAGGGGGCTTTGTTCCCACTGTGTCAGACCATCACGAAGCTCTGAAGTTAGAAGGCTTTGGGGAGACTGCGTGAAACCCCTGGCATTGCTCATTAGGACTGATAGTTGTTTTTGTTTTCTATTTGATGTGAAAGCAATACATCCATTCTTCTGACACTGAATAATTACGTTGTTTCCTTGTTTTATCGTGTGACATTTTAGGTAGCTTGGAAGCTTATTTCCTCTTTGAACAATGTGCATTGTCTAATTGGCAGACATTTATGTGTTTATTTACCTGGTAACAGCAGAACATTAGGGTGTATCTGTAATCCTTAAAAAACAGAAACATAAGTAGATCTAAACATTTATGGTGGAGTATCCCTTCATACTATTTACAGTATATTCATAAGTATGCACATAGATTATTTTTAGAAGTGAGTACAAAACAGTGTTAGACCCGATGGGTGACGCTCCTAGCTTCCAGCCCCAACAAGCTGAGTCAGGCTCCTAGCCCGAGCATTGTCATTGTGGACTTTCTTTGTTCTTCCTGTCCATTCATGGGTCTTTTTTCTTCAGAGTACTTTAGTTCTCACACCCCAGCAACATGCAGCTGGTGTTGACTGGTGAATCTGGCCTCGTATGTTTGAGTGTGCGTGAATGTCCCCTCCCATGCACCAGACATTAGAACATTCTAGATGAGAACAGGCCATTCAGCCCAACAAAGCTTGCCAGTCCTATCCGCTTATTTCTTCCAAAACAACATCAAGTCGAGTTGTGAAAGTCCCTAACATCTTACTGTCTACCACACTATATGGTAGTTTATTCCAAGTGTCTATGGTCCTTTGTGTAAAGAAAAACTTCCTAATGTTTGTGCGAAATGTACCCTTAATAAGTTTCCAACTGTTTCCACCATTAGCTTGTTCCTACTGTCCTGTCAGGGTGAGGCCAGCCTGTTAATATTGCCACTTGTAGCAATAACCCCCTTTAATATTAAGGTCTGGAGCCTGGGCTGTACCCCTATATATAACCCAACTAGGCTTCAGATAATACACATAATCCACATAGAATACGTGCTATGATTTAGGCTTCACGTTACAATCATCCCCAATGTGGCACATCCTCAGGAAAAGAGATAAAAATGCATAAATAATATCATTCTAAGAAAACTAGAGGGCTCTGCCCAATGCTCGCTTTGCTCACCAACCCCGGGCGGGTGCTACACACAAGCCACTTCGCAGCCCTGCCACTCGCATATGGGAAACAGATTTAAACAGATTATTAGTTTCATGAGAATTGTTACATATGCATAATAGAATTAACTATTTTACATTACAGCGAGTAATTAACTATAGTAGAAAATAGTAAAATGTAATAAATTGAAAGAAAATTATTTCATGTTGCGTTTGAGGTATTTGTTGTTATATGTTTTCTTTCTTTTTGGCTTTGAAATTAACACAGAAACTTCAGTAAAATCAATATTTGGAATTAACCTTTCGTCAGTATCACTTTGAATTTTGAGTCTGTGTTTGGATTTACATCGTGACAACACTGCCCGTGAGTGAATATTCTCTCTAATAAATAACCCGACTTTTTCAAATGTTTCTCCCTGTGATTTGTTAATTGTCAATGGCAAAAGCTATTCTAACGGGAAACTCTAAACGTTTTAATACTAATGGCATATCAAGATCTCTTTTGGTGTCTAATATGTACTACATTACCTTTCTTGTCGCCTGTTAAAATTTTACATGTCAGAATTGTTCGACCAATTTTGAATACAACTAATCTTGTTCGATTGCATAGCCCATCACTCATACTGTACATAAATTATGCAATAACATTATGATACATCCTTCTTTCAATAGTAATTCGGTGGTTGGATGACCGGACAATGTTAACGCTTGTAGATATTCCACGGGATATTGTAATTTGACGTTTTCATCTTCCGCACAATCACCACCAACTGTTTCAGCATAATCTATTGATCGCATTTAACCAATTTACAGTGTAACCGATTGACAATTTTGACGCTAATTTGTTTGACTTCATTGTTTCTCGGTGCTAGGATTGTCCGTATACTCATTTCTTCTGCTGATAGCCCTTCAGGATGAAATTCTTCAATAAGATCTGGACATAATAAGTCTTCTTTTATTGGGAACTTAAAGCGAGGAAAATGTAAACATTTATAAGAGCTGAGAGCACAGGAACTGTGTCTGACAAAGGCATTCTCACAAATGAGAGGTGAGAGGACTGTGGGCGTGGTTGAAAATGGTTGAGAGGAGGGCGGGGCTTGAAAAAATCTTTTGGCAAAAGTCTCGTCTCAAGATTAGCTTTATAAAATTAAAACATTCAAAGCAGGCATAAGAACAATAAAAGTGTGTACATTCTTTACCACTTGTTTGAATCTCCCCCACAAATGAATGTGTTTTCTGATTGTTCGCTCATCTTCCATGCTTCTCTAAATACCCTGGCAGTTTCAAAACTCTCTGCTGTAAGCTAAAAGACACCTGCCCTTTTTAAGTAAACTCACCTGCAAACAGAACAGACATTAAACAGAAATTGTACATGTACCAGAATTCCTAAATGATTCAGAAATTGGCAAAAGTTTACTAAATTACATAATCAGCATGTGCACAATAGAATATGTGAAAATCGAGACAATAAATGCCCATATCATGCACTGGTATTCTGCAGCATCACAATGTACATGTGCTGTTTTCTGCTTTGGTGCAAACTGCATTAAATGAAACTGGGAACTTTTACAATGAAAATATGTCTCATAATTTAAAAAAATTTGTACGAGGAACGCTCAAAAGTTTCCACACTTTTGTATTTTCACTGGAAGTAGTGAAGATGGGAGTAGTAAATAAGCATTGAAAAGTTGGTACGACACTGGGAAAATTGCATCAAAAAAGAAGGTGACTATGTAGAAATGTAATTTAATTTATTTTTGAAATTCTTAATAAATAGAGTTTAAAAAAGTGCAGAAACTTTTTGAACATCCCTTGTATATTTAAGGCACTAGATATGTACAGTATGTAATTATCAAAGTTCACACTTAGCTCTCCTTTCTTTGTATTTTGTTGTATATATTGTTGCATGAAAACGCCACCCTTACCAGTGTGCCACCTGAGGTGACTGTCTCATTGCTTCACGGATCAGGAGGATGAAAAAGCACAACACGTGCCAGGAGCAGATATCTTGAAATTTTACAATACAAAGCATGATGACAAGGTAATTCAGTTGACTCATCAGATAATTTAAATAACTGAAAAACAAAAATGAAAGAGATGAAATAACAGCAAATTATTTTTATTCTAAACAAGAAAATGTAAGGAAAGATCAAAGCATATGAAATGAACAACATTTACATTAAAACTTGTGCTGGGCTGTGAAATGGACTGCCACCCATCCAGGTCATTTTCCTGCTTTGTGCCCAGTGCTGCCATGATAGGCTTTAATCCTAAATGGATTAAGCAGGTTTAAGAACAAGATGGGATAAACTTCTACTTGATAAGGAAGGAGTAGCACTGTCCATTTCAAAGCCAGCTCAGTTCTCTACAGCATGAAAAGATAACTGGAATTGAATTCAATGTATTTCAGTTCAGTTTATCTTTGTATAGTGCTCTTCATGGAGTGCAGGCACAGAGCAATGAGACACATTCACGGGCAGATAACAAATACAACTTGACAAATTACATAATAAGTACACCTGTGATGGACTGACTGGTGCCCTACCCTGGCTATTGATTCTGCCTTGTGCCCTATGCTTGCTTGAATAGGCGCCACCCGCTGCAACCCTGCTCAGGAATTGGTGAGCTTAGAAGATTGTATGGTGTGAGTAGTATAGGAGCGTCACTATTATACATCATCAGATTTTGACAGGTGTATGTCCCGCCCCCCTGGCATTTCCGGTACCCACCATATGCCACCTAGTTAATGGTCATTTCCCCCCGCGGTCTGATCTCTGCCTGTTGTTGGGTGCGCTGTTTGACCGGCATCGGACCTTTTGTCAGTCGTGCGCAAGGAAAATGGTCGGCCGATCTTAGCCTTGATGCTAAAACTGGGGGCTGATCATCTTTGTGATCCGAGACGGACCTTTGGGAGCCTGTAAGGTGTCATAAAAGGTAAGTCATCAATGGGGCGGAGCAGACATCCTGCTCCTATCTGCTTGCAGCGCTCGGGGGTGTGTACAGAGAGTACAGAGAGCGTGATTGACAGACCCCGGCGAGAGGATGTACAAGAAAACTTTAGAGAGAATCTATGACACACCCAAGGAACCTGGCAGTACAGCCCAAAACACCCCTTGAGCATCCCGTTACCTCGCCCACCTTGTAAAACCATGCCCTTTATAAAGCAAGGCATATTTCAGATACCAAAAGTGTTTAAAACAATAACTTTCAGAGTGGATGTACAAGGAAAGGTTTAAGAGAGAATCTAGGACACATCCAGGGAAAAAAAACCTGGCAGTGCGTCCCAAACACACCCATGGGTATAGCGTTACTTTGCCCACCATGTAAAAAACCATGCCCTTTATAAAGCAAGGCATATGGTAGATGCCCAAGTGTTTAAAACAATAACTTTCAGAGTGGATGTACAAGGAAAAAGGTTTTAGAGAGAGTCTATGACACACCCAAGGAACCTGGCAGTACAGCCCAAAACACCTCTTGAGCATCCGTTACCTTGCCCACCTTGTAAAACCATGCCCTTTATAAAGCAAGGCATATTTCAGATACCAAAAGTGATTTAAAACAACAAGTTTTATTCAATGATTCAAAAAAAGATGCCAAAGTGTCTTAAAAACAACAAATTTTATTGAAGCAAAATTCCAAACATAGCAAAATAAGATCTGGTCTTCACTTTGAGTTACAAATTGTTTGCTATACATTAAAATTGTTTAAACTATGACTAAAAGCAGGAGAAACAGCCGTAAAATAATCACACAAGCTTAATTGTATAAAGATTTGCAATTCACTTGAAAAGAAAAAAACACAAGAAAATGTATACATATAGGGTGCAAATGAAAATTCAAAACCTGGTCCAACAGTGAGTCGGTAATACACCTAAAATAAAAATGTTTAAGCCAGCAAATATACTTTATATATTTATATTTCACTAAATTATGCAAACCTATTTTCTGTTTGGAACAGAGCCGACCACATAAAGCTGGTCTTCACAGGCTGAATCAGTTTTGCATATCCATCAATGGGTCTCTCTCCTGCTCAAATTCAGCTATAACATCATCCACATCAATCTTGATAGCTTTACGAAAACAAGGGAGATTGTACATTTTAACAAAGCACGCACACAGGACACAAATCTATCTTTTCTAGCCCTTTTGAGCATAAATAAGCTATGTCTATATGCAATAATTGGTTATATTACAAAATGTGTCCATCTGGTATGCATTTTTTCTCTTGACATTCCATACATTTTTCCACTAAATGTTCAACAGAGCTAAACACATAAGCCCAAATGACTGAGCGACCAATATGGTCATAATGAATCTTTATTAGATATAATAAAAGGAGAAAACCTTCTATAGGTTGCATTACGTGTCACGCTGGGCAGGGACCTGGTTTTCCTTGTTCTAGCTGCCGAGTCTTGGTTCCTCTGACAACAGAAACAAAACACAAACAGTTAGCCGACAGAAAATATAACTCAAACAGATCTTGTTTAGCATGGATAATGCAATTTGCTTAGGTTTCTGTAAATTAATGTTGGTTTTAAAAAATAACAGTAATGGTGATTAGAGACAAGTTCAAAAGCTGCTGTCCGAATCTTGGACTTTGTTGCATGGTCTTTTGTATAAGCCGAAAGTGTTTACTTCAGCAACAAACTGCTTCAGACAGTTTAGTATGAATTTTACTCGGTTTCACAATTCTTAAGCCACACAAGGCTTTAACCAAATAAAACACCGTGTGTATTAATCTTTAAATACTGATCTGTCGACAGATGCTGGAAACACAAGGGTGTATTTCCTCAGGATCACATTCTAGTAAAAGACAAGTGTGCCCATCCTGAGATTCGAACCCAAACGGCATGCTAAACAAGACCCAGTTAATACATCTTACACAGGTGCAGAACACGTAAGCTACAACAGACTTTACATAATGCTTCATTAAAATCAATCCGGCTCTGTGACTGCGATGGCTGACAAGTGTTTGAGAAAATACACAGGTCTTGAGACTTCCGCCTTGAAGTTGAACAATCTTTCACACTGTGCTTAAATACGTCACTGGCCATCGTCACTCTATGGGGGAAAAAAAGAAAAGAAATGTCAAGCAAAAACGTGTTGGAATGGATGAGTGAACAATACACTTACAGTATGCACAAACAAGCACAGCTGAGGTTCAAGAGAAACAGAACAATTGTTTCAATGATCAATTACCAGTAGCAAGTAGATTTAGCAGAGATGTCTTATTACTCAAAATTCAATGATGGATATAAAATTTATCCTCACTTGTATCAATGTGCTCTCAAAATATGCTTGGGCTGTGTAAATAAAAGGCCAAGACAGTTTCTCTGGGTTTTAGTTTGATCTTTAGACAGAGTCGAGTTCCTAAAAAGCTACATACAGGCCAAGGCAAAAAAATTTATAACACATTGGTACAAAAACTTCTAAGACAGAACAATATTGTACATTTGTACATTTGTCACGAACAGCGATGTAAAGGCCAGCATAGTAAAACGGTTCAAAAGCACCTTAAAATCCAAAATGTGGAAATATTTTACATATGCCAATACTTTTCGGTATATAGATGTCCCGTCAGACGTTCTGCAGAGTTATAACCACAGTTTACACACCACGATTAAAACAAGACCTGTAGATGTGACTCCTGAAAATGCCCCGAGTGTTTGGAAAACAATCTATGGTAGGGCCGGGCAAAGAAAATCTACTCCGTGCACTTTGAAAATAGGTGATCATGTCCGAGTTTCAAAATTAAAAAGTGTATTCGAAAAGGCTATGAGCAGTGGTTTATAGATGAGATATTTATTATCGTTGACTCTTTTAAAATGAATCAAACCTGTCTATAAACTAAGGTTACCCAGGTGATGAAATTAAAGAGAGATTTTATGCAGAAGAGTTACAAAAATAAAGCCCGATGCTAACCAGGTGTATACCGCATCCAGAAAATTCTAACCACTCACGGGCAGGCGTGGTAGAAACAAGCATGTGTTGGCAAAATGGCTTGGTTGGGACAAGAAATTTAACAGTTGGGTCAAGACTTCAGAAGTGAAAGACAAGGAGTTGAGAAACCAAGAAAAAATGTCTAAAGTCAGAAGTGCATTTTATATAACACTGCTGAGTAATTCATCGGCCAGAACTTTTCCCAACACAACAGCATCATTAACCATTCAGGTAGCCAAGACAATAAAACAGCCCAGAGACTGGAAAGTGGCACTGGTGGAACTGACTTACCCACAAATGTTCAATTCCATCACCCAGGAAGCACCATTTACACTAATGAATGAGGAAACAAGAGAGTATGAAGTGACAGACCCAGAGACAGGATGTACCAGAAGGTTTCAGAGAGAGAATCTATTACACACCCAAGGAAACTGGCAGTGCAGCCCAAACACACCATGGGCATCCCATTACCTCAGCCACCTTCCAAACCATACCCTTTATAAAGCAAATCATAAAGTAAACACCAAGGTGTCTTAAAAACAATAACTTTATTGTATATTTCAAGGACACACACAGTTTGCATCCTTTACCTCATGATCTAACCCAACCCATCTGTTATAACAGGATACATAAAGGGAGAAAAAAAGGATATCAAAGTATCTTAAAACAACAAGTTTATTGAAGCAAAATTCCAAACATAGCAATTAACACGTAGTCTTTGCTTTCAGAGTTACACACTGTGTGCTATACATTATATATATTTTTTACATGTATGAATAAAGCAGGAGAAACAGCAGGAAAATATTCACTGATACATACAGTATATGATGTGGGCATCATAAATGTTTATGTTGGTGTAATGCACTCCTAGACAATAATGTTTTGTACTGTATGTTGCAAACTTCATTGAAAAGATTCCTTGAGCATTCTGTTCATAAATTTGTCAAAAGAGACTTTGGGTAAATTACAGTATGAAACTGCTTAGGAAAATTATACAAACAAGCTTGTGTGAATGAGATCAGTAACCCATTTGAAAAGAAACAAAAACACAATTGTATACAAGTATGAGAACACAATCTAATTGCAAACCAGGTCCAAACCTATCAGTGAACCAATAATACCCCTAAATAAAAGTGTTTAATTCAGCACATGTTTAATATATTTGTATTTCACCAAATTATGCAAGCCTATTTTCTCTGTTTGGAACAGAGCCGACCACTAAAAGATGGTCCTCACAGGCTGAATCAGTTGTGCATAAGCATCAACGGGTATCTCTCCCTGCTCAAACACCGACAGAACATCATCCTGCACCTTTCTCTTGACAGATTTAAGAAAACAGGGAGATTACACATTTTAGCATAGCACAGACACAGGACACAAGTCTAGCCTTTCTACCCCTTTGGAGCATAAATAAGCTAGGTCTATAAGCCCAAGAACGTTTTTAGACAGGCATAGATCCAAATTACCTGTTTAGATTTCTCTGGTTCATGTTCTACCGACTGGTTATCTTCTATAATGATGACACCGGTCTCTGCTTTAGCGGTATGTTTTGTTGTTGCAGAATCCATGTTTTGCTTCTTTCTAGTAAAAGAAAACAGATAATGGTGTGTCTCGGGATGGACCAGCAAGCTCCAATGCCACGAGGGACCAGCGAGAACGCTCGACTGGCCAAGCGACACAGGGACACGGGTAAGCTGGGATCGGCAAGATCCGATGCCGCGACGGACCAGCGAGGGCACTCGCCTGTCCAAGCGACACAGGGACTATGGTTAGCGTAGCCAGTTAAAACCTTGCAAAAGTGGTGGACTCAGCCAACCAACTTAAGCTCGGTCAAAGGAATTGTTAGCTGTAAAACAAGCGTTGGTGTCTCCTTTCTGACTTGGACAGCGGTGGACTCAGCCGACCTGCTAGGTCTCTGTCATAAGGAGATGGCTACCAGTGCTTGGTTTTAATCAAAGGAGAGACAGAAAATAAAAGGAGAGGAAAAAGAAAGAAAGAAAGAAAGAAAGAAAGAAAGAAAGAAAGAAAACACAGCACAACTTACCCAATTCTTATTACTGAGGAGCCGGGCCTTTGGGTCCAAATATCTGTACTTAAATATGCTTTTGGCGAGGCTTTTACAACGCTGGGGCCAATCAAAACGTTTTAAGAAAAGATTTTTTAAGATAACCCGCCAACATATTTTTAACCAATCAACAAACACATGCCGCATGTTAAGCTAGCCAATGGAATTACACCATGCTGGTTCGGGCGTGTGCTGAGTGCATCCAGCGCTTCCCAAATTCAGAACCGACAATCAGGATACACACCAGGCAGCTGTGATGTGAATGGTCTCATATGGCTAAAAGGCAATATGGCGCGACTGAATAAATGTGTGAACTGGTCTGTCAATGAAAACGGTGTTAGCATATGAATTTAACAGTAACAGACAAAATCTTTGTAATACTGCACATGCAATGGTGGCGCACTCTAACCCAGGAGATCTGGTTTTGCGATTGGGGACGAGAGCAAAAATAAGACGGGTCTATCTATCTATCTATCTATCTATCTATCTATATTATCATGATTAAAATATGAATGTGTGTTATTCTAACATAGCCCCATAAACAATTAGTAAAAAAAAATGGAATGCTTTTCTTGTCATTCTTAATAAACACAATTTAATTTATAATACGCCTAGAAGTTGGTAAGACACGCTAGGGCTAATGGTTTTGTAAATAAATAAAAATCCGGTAACGCTTTAATATTTATATATAAGTCATGAATGTGTGTACACGTTTAATTAGTCTTTTCATTCCTGGCATGATTAACTTGTACCTTTAAAAGAAGAAAATGCATTATTTTGGTGCATAGCACCCATTTATTAAGTAACTAGGATATGTTAAGGAAAAAGAAGCAGCGTTGTTACTCTCTGTATTGGCCCGTGGCGCATGTATAGAGCTGTCGCTTTCTAAATCAGCACATCGGGGTTCGCACCTGGACAGTACAATATGACATTGACTCTTAAAATGTGTATGTTATTATGACCTTACATTAGGCCTACGGTGTGTCATTCTTTTATAGACACATAAATGAAAAGGTAAAATGGAATTCTTTTGTCGTTATTCTTAATACGCGCAATTTAATTTATGATAGGCCTAGAAGTTGGTAAGTCACGCTGGGGCAGACGGTCTTGTAAATAAATAAATAAATAAAAACCCGGTAACGCGTTAATATTTATGTATATATAGGTCATGATGGTGTGCACGTGTAATTTGACTTTTTATCCCTGGCATGATTAACTTGTGCCTTAAAATAAGAATAAGAAGAAAAAATGAACCAGAGCAGCGCATGCGTGTGTTGTCCGGTGGCGCACCCGTAGAGCTGTCACTTTCTTAAGATAGGGATCTGGGTTCGAGTCCGGGCAGACAACAAAAGTAAAACATTGACTTTTCAAATGTGTATATGATTATGCATTACTGTATGTTATTCTATTATAGCCAAGTAAACTAAGTGGTCAAATGGAATTCTAGCAGGAGTTTGAAATGAGTAATAGATTTTTACTCGCGAAGGCAGATAGGAAGAGCATGCCAAATTTTAGGGGCCATCACACTGAAAGTTCTGCCACCCATAGTTACAAACCTGTATTTAGCTACGGTGAGTAAATTAGCGTCACGATGATCTTAAATCCTCACCCAGGGTAATCCGAAACACGTTTCTAACGGTTCAAAATCCTTATAAATAATTTTTCTTTACAAAAGTAACACTCGTCAGGGGGACACTGGAATCTGTTGCTGCTCTTTAAGATGAGGCGAGTGTAGAGGGCCTTGTTGGAACATTCTAGATGTACTCTATTACATAAAATGAAATGATAAAATTCATTGGAATATACGTTTCATCGTCTGTCTATAAGTGATAACGGTGGAACATTCCAGAGGTATTACATATAATAAATGATGCAATTTAATTGTAGCACCTGTTTTACAGTTATGTTTCACCATGTGTCCATAAACGATAACAGCTGATTACGTCATGTTTGGTGGTTATTGGTCTATTATATATAACATGGACGGAATTACACATTAAATATTTTATGCATTTTGCATTATGGAGCATTATGGCTCGCTTCTTAGATTCGGATGAAACTGATGATCACCTTTCCGATTGCCACAGAATTAAGATTTGTATATTATATATTCATGCATAATTAGTGAAAAAAAAAACTTACTTTGTCCCGGTCTGGAGATTGCTCCCGAAGGGGATATAATGCTATTTGTATGTACAAAGTCAATTTTAAAATACCGCCACAATATTTCTTACCAGGATTTTCAGCACGTGAGAAATTGCTTGAATCTCTATTGATGACTGTCTCGCCGAAAAAGAGCACCATAAAGGAACCCTTACACGTCTTAACGACATTATTAGTATGACAGATCCCAGGTACGAAAACAAAACAAAAACAAAATAAATAAATAAATAAATAAACATTGGTTGTTTAACGAATCCTTTCATTATTAAAACCGATCTGGATGCTGTAAGTATTTGTTCAACCAACAAGCAGTGGGGCCTGTGTTCAGTCCAGGGCCACTGTTCATTGCTTGGAGCTCAATGGACCGCAGCGATAAGACCCTTGCTGGCCAAGGGCCTCACAAATGGGCACACGGTAGAAAAAGAGGATGGGCGTGTGTGATTATTGGGGCCCATCGGCGAGCTGAGTGAACGGATGTACGTGTTAGTATTGTATAACAGCGAATAAGATTGTGTTTGCAACACTTTTATATTGCAAGGTGTGCGCTGGAGAAAAAATATATTACTACGATTTCACGAGTTTATATCCTTAAGTGAAGAAAACCAAAAGATATCCACTTTTGTACATACAAATAGCATTATATCCCCTTCGGGAGCAATCTCCAGACCGGGACAAAGTAAGTTTTTTTCACTAATTATGCATGAATATATAATATACAAATCTTAATTCTGTGGCAATCGGAAAGGTGATCATCAGTTTCATCCGAATCTAAGAAGCGAGCCATAATGCTCCATAATGCAAAATGCATAAAATATTTAATGTGTAATTCCGTCCATGTTATATATAATAGACCAATAACCACCAAACATGACGTAATCAGCTGTTATCGTTTATGGACACATGGTGAAACATAACTGTAAAACAGGTGCTACAATTAAATTGCATCATTTATTATATGTAATACCTCTGGAATGTTCCACCGTTATCACTTATAGACAGACGATGAAACGTATATTCCAATGAATTTTATCATTTCATTTTATGTAATAGAGTACATCTAGAATGTTCCAACAAGGCCCTCTACACTCGCCTCATCTTAAAGAGCAGCAACAGATTCCAGTGTCCCCCTGACGAGTGTTACTTTTTGTAAAGAAAAATTATTTATAAGGATTTTGAACCGTTAGAAACGTGTTTCGGATTACCCTGGGTGAGGATTTAAGATCATCGTGACGCTAATTTACTCACCGTAGCTAAATACAGGTTTGTAACTATGGGTGGCAGAACTTTCAGTGTGATGGCCCCTAAAATTTGGCATGCTCTTCCTATCTGCCTTCCGAGTAAAAATCTATTACTCATTTCAAACTCCTGCTAGAATTCCATTTGACCACTTAGTTTACTTGGCTATAATAGAATAACATACAGTAATGCATAATCATATACACATTTGAAAAGTCAATGTTTTACTTTTGTTGTCTGCCCGGACTCGAACCCAGATCCCCTATCTTAAGAAAGTGACAGCTCTACGGGTGCGCCACCGGACAACACACGCATGCGCTGCTCTGGTTCATTTTTTTCTTCTTATTCTTATTTTAAGGCACAAGTTAATCATGCCAGGGATAAAAAGTCAAATTACACGTGCACACCATCATGACCTATATATACATAAATATTAACGCGTTACCGGGTTTTTATTTATTTATTTATTTACAAGACCGTCTGCCCCAGCGTGACTTACCAACTTCTAGGCCTATCATAAATTAAATTGCGCGTATTAAGAATAACGACAAAAGAATTCCATTTTACCTTTTCATTTATGTGTCTATAAAAGAATGACACACCGTAGGCCTAATGTAAGGTCATAATAACATACACATTTTAAGAGTCAATGTCATATTGTACTGTCCAGGTGCGAACCCCGATGTGCTGATTTAGAAAGCGACAGCTCTATACATGCGCCACGGGCCAATACAGAGAGTAGCAACGCTGCTTCTTTTCCTTAACATATCCTAGTTACTTAATAAATGGGTGCTATGCACCAAAATAATGCATTTTCTTCTTTTAAAGGTACAAGTTAATCATGCCAGGAATGAAAAGACTAATTAAACGTGTACACACATTCATGACTTATATATAAATATTAAAGCGTTACCGGATTTTTATTTATTTACAAAACCATTAGCCCTAGCGTGTCTTACCAACTTCTAGGCGTATTATAAATTAAATTGTGTTTATTAAGAATGACAAGAAAAGCATTCCATTTTTTTTTACTAATTGTTTATGGGGCTATGTTAGAATAACACACATTCATATTTTAATCATGATAATATAGATAGATAGATAGATAGATAGATAGATAGACCGTCTTATTTTTGCTCTCGTCCCCAATCGCAAAACCAGATCTCCTGGGTTAGAGTGCGCCACCATTGCATGTGCAGTATTACAAAGATTTTGTCTGTTACTGTTAAATTCATATGCTAACACCGTTTTCATTGACAGACCAGTTCACACATTTATTCAGTCGCGCCATATTGCCTTTTAGCCATATGAGACCATTCACATCACAGCTGCCTGGTGTGTATCCTGATTGTCGGTTCTGAATTTGGGAAGCGCTGGATGCACTCAGCACACGCCCGAACCAGCATGGTGTAATTCCATTGGCTAGCTTAACATGCGGCATGTGTTTGTTGATTGGTTAAAAATATGTTGGCGGGTTATCTTAAAAAATCTTTTCTTAAAACGTTTTGATTGGCCCCAGCGTTGTAAAAGCCTCGCCCAAAAGCATATTTAAGTACAGATATTTGGACCCAAAGGCCCGGGCTCCTCAGTAATAAGAATTGGGTAAGTTGTGCTGTGTTTTCTTTCTTTCTTTCTTTCTTTCTTTCTTTCTTTCTTTCTTTTTTCCTCTCCTTTTATTTTCTGTCTCTCCTTTGATTAAAACCAAGCACTGGTAGCCATCTCCTTATGACAGAGACCTAGCAGGTCGGCTGAGTCCACCGCTGTCCAAGTCAGAAAGGAGACACCAACGCTTGTTTTACAGCTAACAATTCCTTTGACCGAGCTTAAGTTGGTTGGCTGAGTCCACCACTTTTGCAAGGTTTTAACTGGCTACGCTAACCATAGTCCCTGTGTCGCTTGGACAGGCGAGTGCCCTCGCTGGTCCGTCGCGCATCGGATCTTGCCGATCCCAGCTTACCCGTGTCCCTGTGTCGCTTGGCCAGTCGAGCGTTCTCGCTGGTCCCTCGTGGCATTGGAGCTTGCTGGTCCATCCCCGAGACACACCATTATCTGTTTTCTTTTACTAGAAAGAAGCAAAACATGGATTCTGCAACAACAAAACATACCGCTAAAGCAGAGACCGGTGTCATCATTATAGAAGATAACCAGTCGGTAGAACATGAACCAGAGAAATCTAAACAGGTAATTTGGATCTATGCCTGTCTAAAAACGTTCTTGGGCTTATAGACCTAGCTTATTTATGCTCCAAAGGGGTAGAAAGGCTAGACTTGTGTCCTGTGTCTGTGCTATGCTAAAATGTGTAATCTCCCTGTTTTCTTAAATCTGTCAAGAGAAAGGTGCAGGATGATGTTCTGTCGGTGTTTGAGCAGGGAGAGATACCCGTTGATGCTTATGCACAACTGATTCAGCCTGTGAGGACCATCTTTTAGTGGTCGGCTCTGTTCCAAACAGAGAAAATAGGCTTGCATAATTTGGTGAAATACAAATATATTAAACATGTGCTGAATTAAACACTTTTATTTAGGGGTATTATTGGTTCACTGATAGGTTTGGACCTGGTTTGCAATTAGATTGTGTTCTCATACTTGTATACAATTGTGTTTTTGTTTCTTTTCAAATGGGTTACTGATCTCATTCACACAAGCTTGTTTGTATAATTTTCCTAAGCAGTTTCATACTGTAATTTACCCAAAGTCTCTTTTGACAAATTTATGAACAGAATGCTCAAGGAATCTTTTCAATGAAGTTTGCAACATACAGTACAAAACATTATTGTCTAGGAGTGCATTACACCAACATAAACATTTATGATGCCCACATCATATACTGTATGTATCAGTGAATATTTTCCTGCTGTTTCTCCTGCTTTATTCATACATGTAAAAATATATATATAATGTATAGCACACAGTGTGTAACTCTGAAAGCAAAGACTACGTGTTAATTGCTATGTTTGGAATTTTGCTTCAATAAACTTGTTGTTTTAAGATACTTTGATATCCTTTTTTCTCTCCCTTTATGTATCCTGTTATAACAGATGGGTTGGGTTAGATCATGAGGTAAAGGATGCAAACTGTGTGTGTCCTTGAAATATACAATAAAGTTATTGTTTTTAAGACACCTTGGTGTTTACTTTATGATTTGCTTTATAAAGGGTATGGTTTGGAAGGTGGCTGAGGTAATGGGATGCCCATGGTGTGTTTGGGCTGCACTGCCAGTTTCCTTGGGTGTGTAATAGATTCTCTCTCTGAAACCTTCTGGTACATCCTGTCTCTGGGTCTGTCACTTCATACTCTCTTGTTTCCTCATTCATTAGTGTAAATGGTGCTTCCTGGGTGATGGAATTGAACATTTGTGGGTAAGTCAGTTCCACCAGTGCCACTTTCCAGTCTCTGGGCTGTTTTATTGTCTTGGCTACCTGAATGGTTAATGATGCTGTTGTGTTGGGAAAAGTTCTGGCCGATGAATTACTCAGCAGTGTTATATAAAATGCACTTCTGACTTTAGACATTTTTTCTTGGTTTCTCAACTCCTTGTCTTTCACTTCTGAAGTCTTGACCCAACTGTTAAATTTCTTGTCCCAACCAAGCCATTTTGCCAACACATGCTTGTTTCTACCACGCCTGCCCGTGAGTGGTTAGAATTTTCTGGATGCGGTATACACCTGGTTAGCATCGGGCTTTATTTTTGTAACTCTTCTGCATAAAATCTCTCTTTAATTTCATCACCTGGGTAACCTTAGTTTATAGACAGGTTTGATTCATTTTAAAAGAGTCAACGATAATAAATATCTCATCTATAAACCACTGCTCATAGCCTTTTCGAATACACTTTTAATTTTGAAACTCGGACATGATCACCTATTTTCAAAGTGCACGGAGTAGATTTTCTTTGCCCGCCCTACCATAGATTGTTTTCCAAACACTCGGGCATTTTCAGGAGTCACATCTACAGGTCTTGTTTTAATCGTGGTGTGTAAACTGTGGTTATAACTCTGCAGAACGCCTGACGGGACATCTATATACCGAAAAGTATTGGCATATGTAAAATATTTCCACATTTTGGATTTTAAGGTGCTTTTGAACCGTTTTACTATGCTGGCCTTTACATCGCTGTTCGTGACAAATGTACAAATGTACAATATTGTTCTGTCTTAGAAGTTTTGTACCAATGTGTTATAAATTTTTTTGCCTTGGCCTGTATGTAGCTTTTAGGAACTCGACTCTGTCTAAAGATCAAACTAAAACCCAGAGAAACTGTCTTGGCCTTTTATTTACACAGCCCAAGCATATTTTGAGAGCACATTGATACAAGTGAGGATAAATTTTATATCCATCATTGAATTTTGAGTAATAAGACATCTCTGCTAAATCTACTTGCTACTGGTAATTGATCATTGAAACAATTGTTCTGTTTCTCTTGAACCTCAGCTGTGCTTGTTTGTGCATACTGTAAGTGTATTGTTCACTCATCCATTCCAACACGTTTTTTGCTTGACATTTCTTTTCTTTTTTTCCCCCATAGAGTGACGATGGCCAGTGACGTATTTAAGCACAGTGTGAAAGATTGTTCAACTTCAAGGCGGAAGTCTCAAGACCTGTGTATTTTCTCAAACACTTGTCAGCCATCGCAGTCACAGAGCCGGATTGATTTTAATGAAGCATTATGTAAAGTCTGTTGTAGCTTACGTGTTCTGCACCTGTGTAAGATGTATTAACTGGGTCTTGTTTAGCATGCCGTTTGGGTTCAATCTCAGGATGGGCACACTTGTCTTTTACTAGAATGTGATCCTGAGGAAATACACCCTTGTGTTTCCAGCATCTGTCGACAGATCAGTATTTAAAGATTAATACACACGGTGTTTTATTTGGTTAAAGCCTTGTGTGGCTTAAGAATTGTGAAACCGAGTAAAATTCATACTAAACTGTCTGAAGCAGTTTGTTGCTGAAGTAAACACTTTCGGCTTATACAAAAGACCATGCAACAAAGTCCAAGATTCGGACAGCAGCTTTTGAACTTGTCTCTAATCACCATTACTGTTATTTTTTAAAACCAACATTAATTTACAGAAACCTAAGCAAATTGCATTATCCATGCTAAACAAGATCTGTTTGAGTTATATTTTCTGTCGGCTAACTGTTTGTGTTTTGTTTCTGTTGTCAGAGGAACCAAGACTCGGCAGCTAGAACAAGGAAAACCAGGTCCCTGCCCAGCGTGACACGTAATGCAACCTATAGAAGGTTTTCTCCTTTTATTATATCTAATAAAGATTCATTATGACCATATTGGTCGCTCAGTCATTTGGGCTTATGTGTTTAGCTCTGTTGAACATTTAGTGGAAAAATGTATGGAATGTCAAGAGAAAAAATGCATACCAGATGGACACATTTTGTAATATAACCAATTATTGCATATAGACATAGCTTATTTATGCTCAAAAGGGCTAGAAAAGATAGATTTGTGTCCTGTGTGCGTGCTTTGTTAAAATGTACAATCTCCCTTGTTTTCGTAAAGCTATCAAGATTGATGTGGATGATGTTATAGCTGAATTTGAGCAGGAGAGAGACCCATTGATGGATATGCAAAACTGATTCAGCCTGTGAAGACCAGCTTTATGTGGTCGGCTCTGTTCCAAACAGAAAATAGGTTTGCATAATTTAGTGAAATATAAATATATAAAGTATATTTGCTGGCTTAAACATTTTTATTTTAGGTGTATTACCGACTCACTGTTGGACCAGGTTTTGAATTTTCATTTATGCACCCTATATGTATACATTTTCTTGTGTTTTTTCTTTTCAAGTGAATTGCAAATCTTTATACAATTAAGCTTGTGTGATTATTTTACGGCTGTTTCTCCTGCTTTTAGTCATAGTTTAAACAATTTTAATGTATAGCAAACAATTTGTAACTCAAAGTGAAGACCAGATCTTATTTTGCTATGTTTGGAATTTTGCTTCAATAAAATTTGTTGTTTTTAAGACACTTTGGCATCTTTTTTGAATCATTGAATAAAACTTGTTGTTTTAAATCACTTTTGGTATCTGAAATATGCCTTGCTTTATAAAGGGCATGGTTTTACAAGGTGGGCAAGGTAACGGATGCTCAAGAGGTGTTTTGGGCTGTACTGCCAGGTTCCTTGGGTGTGTCATAGACTCTCTCTAAAACCTTTTTCCTTGTACATCACTCTGAAAGTTATTGTTTTAAACACTTCATCTACCATATGCCTTGCTTTATAAAGGGCATGGTTTTTTACATGGTGGGCAAAGTAACGCTATACCCATGGGTGTGTTTGGGATGCACTGCCAGGTTTTTTTCCCTGGATGTGTCCTAGATTCTCTCTTAAACCTTTCCTTGTACATCCACTCTGAAAGTTATTGTTTTAAACACTTGGTATCTGATATGCCTTGCTTTATAAAGGGCATGGTTTTACAAGGTGGGTGAGGTAACGGATGCTCAAGGGGTGTTTTGGGCTGTACTGCCAGGTTCCTTGGGTGTGTCATAGATTCTCTCTAAAGTTTTCTTGTACATCCTCTCGCCGGGGTCTGTCAATCACGCTCTCTGTACTCTCTGTACACACCCCCGAGCGCTGCAAGCAGATAGGAGCAGGATGTCTGCTCCGCCCCATTGATGACTTACCTTTTATGACACCTTACAGGCTCCCAAAGGTCCGTCTCGGATCACAAAGATGATCAGCCCCAGTTTTAGCATCAAGGCTAAGATCGGCCGACCATTTTCCTTGCGCACGACTGACAAAAGGTCCGATGCCGGTCAAACAGCGCACCCAACAACAGGCAGAGATCAGACCGCGGGGGGAAATGACCATTAACTAGGTGGCATATGGTGGGTACCGGAAATGCCAGGGGGGCGGGACATACACCTGTCAAAATCTGATGATGTATAATAGTGACGCTCCTATACTACTGGTGTGGTATGGTATGGTTCAAGACTTCTTTTTCTTCTTTTTCCTCTTCATCTTTTCTTAATTCTATGTGGGGGTTGATGTGCTTGATCAATGTTCTCCAAACATCTTGGTCCTGTACCTCATCCCCAGACAGACCCTTTTCCGTCAGATCTTCTTTTACTTTATCTTTCCAATTTCATTTTGACCTACCACACTCTCTTCCCCTGTACTTCCATTCCCATCACTCTTTTATCCACATATTTATTGTCTCTCCTCATCACATGCCCATACCACTTCAACCAAATCTAGCTACCAGGGTGGCAAACCTGCCCAACTTGGTGCCAGTCCCAAACCCAAGTAAATAGAGAGGGTTAGCCAAAACCTTAATGTTGAAATCATTTCAACCAGCTTCAGAAAATTGGTTCAAAACTGATTAACGTAAATGGAGCCCAGCACCATCGGCCCATTAACTAACCATTGAACTATGGCCAATTGACAACAGAGGAGAGAAAAAAAAAATAGTCAGCAGTATCCCTCGAGAAAATAGACTACGGTTAGTTATACCAGAGACAGTACAAAGACAAAGGCAGACACAGTCATAATCCAGCAGGCCTGACCAAGTCTTAGGCAATTGAAGATATTCATTTTCTGGTGCATTTGCATATAATGCGAATCACCATGCCTGTCTGTCTGTCTGTCTGTCCACATGAAACAACTTGGGTCCCAGCAGACCATTACTTACTCTTCAATGAAATATGCTAGAGAAAGTGTAGGTTTTGTTGTGCTATCTTGAATACAGCACCCTGTACACATTTTTAAAATGTCTACATTTCCCATTGCAAAGCTTTCACAACTTTGCAGACTCCTGTGTGTCAAAACAGAGTAACATTCTGTGTGATTTCAATTACAGATTTGCTTACTGCTTTAAATGTACCCAGAGAGGGGTCACTTAAGCTTGTGTATTTTCCTCCTTTGCTTTTCTTCCAGCTACCCCGTGAGAGCAAACAGATCTCCAGTGCAGATTAGTGAAGCACGGGGAAGGCACATATACACCAGCCGCTTGTTCATCTGGCTCCTGTTACTTGAGGTAAAATAAATACAAAATAATAGAAGGTGTCATCTATCTTAAAATGAATGCATGAGGAAAGGAATTATGCAAGCATTACTGTGTAAGCACAAAGTAGGCAAATTTGTACTCAGTATTTACAGTACGCAACAATAAAAGCAGCTGCATTACCTACAATTTAGATCATAAGGGTTCAGCATTTGTCTGACACTGTAATTTATCGGTGTGGAACAGAGTGACTTACAGAGACCCAAAAAGAGTTGAAGTGCCAGCCCAGCCACCCTGTTTAATTGAGAGGTAACAGAAAAATCAATCACGTTCAACGAAATAAATGGGTGCTACAACACAAAGCTGCTTTCCACAATAAGTGATCTGACTGGGAGCTCCATTCTGTTGAAGGCACGGATGGTTGGTTTTATATGCTCCAGAGCAGAGGGGCAAGACTTTTGGAGGTGATAAGGTATGGTGAGCTGGCCTTCTTGGGGATCTCATTTGAAATTGTGGGGGGAAGAGACAGAACAGTTAGCGACAGCGCCCCCTCTCCCCTTGGGGTGGTAACGTATATCTGATCAGAGCGTAAGACGTGCATACGTATACAGTATGACAAAAGAAAGCTCCAGGCCTGCTCTCCATTATGCTCTGAAATAGGCAACAATTTAAACTTGAGAGTTCAACAGATTTTAAATCTTTGGGCACATCTTTCAAAACTGTTGTGTTTAAAAAATCTGAAGAACAATTAGTCATTGACCTTCCACAACCAACAACATTAATCAATGCTTTCTTTAGTTGGACTCTGCAGTGTATGAAAGCTGTTGAGCCACCACACGCCTATTTAGGCTACACTTTTAAGAACATGAAGTTCTGTTAAAATGCATGTAGTTAATGCAGTCTCCTATCATATGTAATTACATTGTATCATCACTGAAAATATTTAATCAACAAAAAGTGGTAACCAACTCTTTGATGTAACAAAAAACTTTCAAATCAGTTAACTTAGTTCCAGAATATACCTGAATGTTATATGTGTTGCATGCATATATTTTCTAACTTAATTTATTCTGTTGCATCAGCCTTTCTATATTTTACCTTGTGAACTGACACTATATAGCACCACCCGACCCGGCTTACACAGAGGCATATGTAAAAACTCAAAGACTTTATTTCTTTCTTCAGCTGCAGGACACGTCTTCCCCGTGAACCCCCCAGCCACAACACAGTCCTAGGTACTAAGCACAACACAAATCACAACCCTTCTTCTGGCACCACCACTCCTCCCAGGCAACCTCATCCTCTTCCTCCCGATTCTGACCTTGAGTGGTGGTGGCCGGTCCTTTTTATAGCCCACACAGAAGTGCTGCGGGTGCTTGATCACCTGTTCCTGATTGCACTTCTGGGCGGGACTGTAGAGTTGTCCAGGCTGGTTCCGGGATCCATGCAGCACCCCCTGGTGGCCACCCCAGTTTCCCACAGGGTTGTGGAGAACTCCATCGAATCCCATGGAACCATGCGGGAAACTGAGGCACCATCGTCAGCCAGGGAGGCTGCCACTAAGCGTCCCGGGAGAGGTACTGAGGAGCCCATGGCCGCTCCCCCGGAACATAAGTAGAAGGGGCGTCCCAGGCGGGCATGGGGCCTGGTCACCCGCGACAACCTTTATATCAGTAAGTATTTGCTCAAAAGAGTTCTTCTTTACAATGATCATGTACATAATGTTTGGTATTTTAATGTACTGGGATTGAGGCATTGGTGTGGTGCTGGGCTTGTGCGCTTCAATGATTATCAGAGCAGTGTCCTCTGGCAGGATTACCCGTGACAAACAGGTCTAAGGAGAGAGACAGACGAAGGACAATCCATTAATGGTCACCCTTGTATTGTAGATTCATTTAAAGATTCAGTAAAGGAAAACTAGAATATTACTGTACTCTCTGCATGTGACAATAATGACCATATACCCCCTCCTCCTAGAGAGCCAAATTGGTGTGCATTGGAGAATGCCTGGTGTCTGAGTGACCCATCAGTTGGACTTTGTCTGAAAAAGTCAAGCAGGGTCACCATGTGGGCTCATCACCTGCAGCACAATAGTGGGACAGAGCAGAAAATGGTACACCTTGGCAATTGAAACTAGCACTTGGGACACTGCTATGCCCTCAGTGACCACAGCATTGGCATTACCTGTTTCCTGATACATCTTTATAGTCATACACCATGGATAGATCAGGGCATTGAGGACGCAAACAACAAGACTGTTGTAAAAAGTGCTTAGTGGAGTTTATTCAAACAAACCAGTGGCCAAAAGTGCAGTGCAAATTCTGTAATAAATAAATAAATACAATGTCAAAACAAGTACTCCAAGGATGATAAAACCAATAAATAAACAGATCCAAAAATTGGTTAAAATCAAGTCTAAAACACAGCATTAAAATTGGGTTCCCTTTCTTCTCTATATTGTCTGTCACTCTGTCTGAGTCTCAATGCGCTCTCACCCACTTAGGTCTACAACGCCAGCAAGAGTGGTCCTCTGTCATCGTGTTTTGCCCCAGGCGCTTTTTTAGTAGCCCACTATGATACCTATTGTCCCACCACCATCCATCATTCTCCATGAGACGACCCTCAAAGCCTTTGACTGTTCTTGCTCTTTCCATTGCTCAGCAGGAGCAACCCACCCCTGGACTGTCATTCCCTTCACTCACTGCAGGGCCACCCGACCACCTTGCTTTGTTTACAGAGGATTACATATCTCTCAGTCTTCCTTGATTGTCTCACTTTTCTTTTTTCTTCTTTTATCTTTCTTGTCTCAGATTCCTTATACAGTTTGAGGCATTGTAGGTTTCTTCTGAAATATTCATTTTCTCCCTGTGACCTCCTGTGGACAAAGCAGGTTAAGAAAATTAAAGAATTTTGAACATGCCGGAACCCGAAGCCAGAACTCTGTCATCATATTTAGGCAACATTGCTGTGTTACTGTCACATAGATGACTGCACACAACCAATGACTGTCTGGATAGGAGACCCATTTCTTTTGACAATTTCAGAGTCCATGTACTGATACTGAACACAAAGGCTGGGGTGAATTTAAGGTGCAATTTGTGTTAAAATGTTTGTGGATTAGGATATTTAATTCCTTTGGAATATTGAAGACTGCGGTGGGCTGGCGCAGGTTTGTTCCTGCCTTGCACCCTGTGTTGGCTCGGATTGGCTCCAGCAGACCCCGTGACCCTGTGTTAGGATAATGGATGGATGGAATATGGAAGACTAAAGATATTATTTTTAAAAGTGTAACACAGACCACATACTGTAGAAGTTATACTCCAGAATATCCAAACCTCAAAGAAAAAGATGAGATGTGGATTGTGCAGAACTTCACCAAGACTGCTCTTTCTGTGTCTTGGGTATGTATATTTAGCCACGTTCTCTACCTTATTTTGATACATCTCCACCACAGAAAGTTGCTTGCCAAACGTAGAATAAAACCATTGCTTACTGTATGTAGCATTCATATAAGAAATAATAACTACTGTATATACTCGCGTTTAAGTTCTCCCGCGGATAAGTCGGGGCTTGATTTTACCATATAATTTCTGGTATTACTTAATGTTGGTCGTATAAGTCAAATGCAGGAAACTCACACTATTGGTCCAAGAGATTAGGATTTGTTAACGCCCACCTGAGAGAGTAAGAGCACACTGCCTTTGTTTTTCTATGTATTGTCCTACATGACCACACGGTAAAACCCAAACTATTCCAAAGCGACGTTTGCACTGATTTGTGTTTTTTGTATCTCACACACTCATACACCTTTATCGAAAGAGCATCCCGTATCTACAATGGAGCGTTCGATCAGAAGAAAATATGAAGCAGGTTTTAAATTAAAAAGTCGCTGAAGTGGTGAAAGAAATTGGTAACTGCGCTGCTGCAACAAAATTCGATGTGTCTGAGAAACTGGTGTGAGACTGGAGGAAGTAAGAAGATGTAAAAAAAAATGAAGTGTCATATTTTTGAACGGCCGTTTAAGTCGGGTCTGATTTTATAATCAATTTTTCTGGTTTCAAGACCCAGCTTATGCACAAGTATATATGGTACATTTTAAAATATTAGTGGTTTAGTCAACTTGGAAATATAAACAGCATTTTTGCTTTGTATTGGTATGCATATCAGAATAAAGCATTGAAAGAAAAATATAAATATTTAAAATTTCCAATATTCTCAAAAAAACAAATAGTATATTCACTAATTTTAATAGACACTGGCACAGGAAGGCAGGCCCAACTCATGTTGTTCCATCACAATTTATGAATAAATGCACATTGAGATTTGAGGAATGAATACTTTCACTAGTAGTGAAGCTGTGAATTCTGAAGCTCTCTCTGAAATGACCTGCCTGTCGTGAAGTAGACTGACCCAAACAATGGAGGTAATTCATTTGAATCTTTTAAGCAATATTTCTTCTGGGTGATTCACCTGCCTGATGGATTTGCTGATAGCATCAATGGTGTGATTAAACTCATTTTATTGTTTCTTCATTGCTCCCCAAACAGTTTGTAATATCACTGAATGAGTACTGTTTCAAGCCATCATTTATAGTACAGGATAGCATTCTCAGACCCTCCTAATCCTTTTCAGAGTTGCAGTAGAATTA
This sequence comes from Polypterus senegalus, assembly GCF_016835505.1. Classification (NCBI taxonomy): domain Eukaryota; kingdom Metazoa; phylum Chordata; class Cladistia; order Polypteriformes; family Polypteridae; genus Polypterus; species Polypterus senegalus. The sequence goes on along the minus strand of NW_024380613.1, from coordinate 3,990 downwards.
CAAAGCCTTCATACGACTTTTCTCCCCCACACTATGCTTTACTCTTCAGTTCCACCCGGGTTAGGTGGGTAAACGTTAATATTAATACAAAATAATTTTCTGTCTGTTATACTTTCATTGTTATCACTCTTTAATTTAAATATTGTTCTTTATCAGTATACTGCTGCTGGATTATGTGAATTTCCCCTTGGGATTAATAAAGTATCTATCTATCTATCTATCTATCTATCTATCTATCTATCTATCTATCTATCTATCTATCTATCTTTGTCTGTCTGTCTGACTGTCAATCTGCCTGATATATTGCCTTTCCCATTTATCTCTCAGTTTATTTTTATCGTTACTTTTCATACTCATCTTTCTCTAACTTCCTTCCTGTTCACTCTCTCTGCACACTTTACTGTGTTGTAGATGTAATTTCAAATGGATAAATCTAACTCAATAACCCATAATGACAAAGTGAAAACACGCTTTTGAGAAAGGTTTGCAAAATTTATTAAATATCAAAAACTGAAATCTTTCATTTAAATACAGTAAATATTTAGAGCCTTTGCTGTGGATCTGTAAATTGTGGTCAAGTTCATCCTATTTGCTTTAATTATCCTTGAGTTGTATCTCCAAATTGATTGGAGTCCACCTGCAGCAAACTAAATTGCAAGGAGTTTAGAGGGGAACACCCCCGTGTATATAAGGTCCCACTACTCAAACTACATGTCAGGTCAAAAACCAAGCTAAGAGGTCCAAGAAACTCTCTGAAGATCTCCACAACCATACTGAGGTGAGGCAAGGATTAGAGCGAGGGTATAAAACAACTTCTAAAGCTTTGAGTGTTCCCAGGAGCATCATGGCCTTACTAAATGTGAAAGTAAAGAAGTTTGGAACTACCAGGACTCTTCTTAGAGTTGGCCATCTGGCCAAATGGAATGCTGGACAAGAAAGGCCTTAGTCAGGGTGGTGACCAAGAACCCAGTGGTCACTCTTACAGAGCTTCAGAAATCCTCTGCTGCAGTGGGAGAACCTGTTGACAGCAGCACTCCATCAGTCAGGCATTTATGATAAATAGAAGACACTCTTCAGTATAAGGCAGTTTGGAGTTTTCTAATCCAAGGACTCTGGTCTGATGAGACAAAACTGAACTCTTTGGGTAAAACTCCAAGTACTACGTCTGGCAGAAACCAGGCACCGCTTATTACCTGTCTAATACTATACCTATGGGGAGCATGATGGCGTCAGCCATGTTATCAGGGTGCCTCACAGTGGCAGGGACAGGAGGATTTGTCAGAATCGAGGGAAGGTTGTGCTTGAGAGTGCAACCTCATACTGGGTTAACAGTTGACCGTTCAGCACAGCAATGACTGGAGAATACAGGCAAGACAACGTTGGAGTGGAATTGGGACAAGACTTTCCTTGAGTGGCCCAGCCAAACCCAAACTTAAACTCCACAGAGCGTCTGTGATGAGATCTGAAGATGGCAGTTTATGGACTCTACCAGCCAATCCAATGCAGGGTAAACTTTCCAAAACCAGATGTGTAAGACCTGTAGAGACTCTCCTATGAAGACTCAAATTGCTGCCAAAGAGGCTTCTGCAAAGTCCTGAATGAAGGGTCTGACTATTTATATGAATAAGAGATTTCCATTTTTTTGTTTTTGAAATTTGTAAATTTCTCTAAAAACATGTTATCATATTGTCATTATGGATTACTGAGTGTAGATTGATGAGCAAAAACAGAAAACAAATCAATTTAAAATAAACACATAATAAAGTTTGCACAATGTGAAAGGGTCTGAATTCCTTCTGAATCTACTATATAGGGTCAAATGCCATTATATGGAAAAAAGCAGGTAGAGGAAAGAAGGAGGTTTGTGTTTGTAGCTCATGGTATCAGCTAATCAAGAGATCATTTCCATTGTTTGTACAGATTACCAAAAGGACTCACTATTGTCACATGTCATACCATGAAATCCGACCTTGCTTATACTAATCAGCGTCATACATCACCGCCTCTTCAGCACCATAAGTGAGCAGAACTGCTGCTTTAAAGCTTCTGTCTGCCTTACCTGAAAAGCGGAGACCACATTTGTCATGATTGTCATGAAAATTTTACTTTTGAGTTTGCGCTTCTATAAAAATGACAAGAGTGGGATGTTGGCGAGGAAAGGTGTGCCTGATGCCAAATATTATTAGTTATTGAAGGTATTTGTCAAACATAACAAATCCCCAGTTTCTGTTCTTCAACATCTGTCTTGCCAGTCATTTAAGTGCCATTCCCGTTTAATTTTAGGTGCTGGTTATCCAACAAACTCCTTCAAGCTCATTTTGCCCCATAAGCCTGCACCCTGGAGCAGCGCCTTTAATATTATTATACAGTGGTGCAAGACACTCAGATGGCGCACAATAACTGCCAGCTTGGCTCCAGTATTGCAAAAGCAAACTCATGAAAGCCTAGTCTGGTAGATGTGGGGCTTTAGTCCAGTTTAACATTTCTTGTTGGACAGTACAGTAATGGTTCACCAATTACTGTTTTGCTGCTTATGAATGTTCCAGCAGGACATGTGCTTCTGTCATGGCCACCCATGATGCTTCAAGGAGCTTGATGTAGTAGAAGATTAACCCCAGCTTCCAAACATGTGCTTGCAGTAGATATCATGAACCTGTATTGTATGCAGAAATTGGATGGCCTGACTCTTAGTCAATAAACATCCACAAAACAGCAACTTGCTGTGAAGTGTTTTTGAAAAGAAACGAAACTGCCATTTACAGATTAATGATTAATTATGTGCAAATAAATGAGTTCTGAAAACTTACTTTTGCTCGTCTGCACTAAGTTAGCGTTAGTGATTTTGCTGCAGGCAGCTTATGAGATTTCGTGGTGGCACAAAGAACCCTCCACACTTCCCACCAGGTCTCTCAAGTCGGTACCCTGCTGAGGGGCTTGGATGACTTCTGTTGACAGCATGGAAGCGTGTGGAGTAGACGAGGCCCCTCAAAAGCAGGAGCAGCCAACCAAATATGGCTCACTACTTGTCATACAAAAGGGTATAAAGTAGTATGAGAATAATGGGATTATTCATCCATCCATTTTCTGAACGCCCTTTTCCCTTTCAGGGTCACAGAACAATAGTTTTGTTATAAAGAAATGAGAGGAGAAGAATGGGCATCCAACAGTAGAAGAAAGCCAAAGCTGGTGGGGCCCAAGATCTTTGTCTTCTGGTGCACAATGTGTTGTACTGGTAGGAGGGTGACACATGTATGTCTGGTCGAGGTAATATTCTTTTTTTTAGTTTAAAAACTGGTTTTGCTCACCTCTGATGAAAGGCACCAGTGATGGAGCAAGAAATGCTACTGTGTGTTGCATAAACATGAGCAGTATATACCTGATGACAGGTTTTTATTAATTTCCTTTGTCAGTAAAGTTATTATTTTTAAATATACCAACCATGGACAAATAAATGTTTAAAGATATAATAGCACATTTTGTCAAGGCGGGGGCTACATTCTCTGTATTGCTGTTGCTCCAAGGTGCTTTGCCTCCTAACACGAGATTTCTTCTTGTATGGGTTGACATCCACCATGTACTTTGTCACGGATGTCATGGATTTGTTGATAATTCCATAACTGGCCAGGAGGCCTTTAGAATGAAAGGACAGTGGAAGATGTCCACCCTGAGATGGGTGGTACCCTAAGTGACAGCACCCCCTGTTGAAGCTCCCATTTGTGGACCTGCAGGGCAGCTTGGAAACTATAGTCCCAATTGGAAGCCCTGTTGGAGTACTCGGGTGCCGCCAGGGGGAGCTGTTGAAGGGACACTCCTCTGTCCTGGGGAGACTATGTCTGAATCAGAAGTCCTACCTGGTGGCAGCCGCTGTTGTAATGGAAGTACTCCTGGGTCAGGGTGGAAAAGGAGCTGCTGTGCCCTCCTCAGGGGAGTCTCAGAGTGGGAGCAGAGTCAGGCAAAGCTCCTGTGGGAGTGGAGGAGAAGCAAAAGAAA
>NW_024380612.1:0-7567 GCF_016835505.1 Polypterus senegalus | reverse complement strand
AACATGACACTGGGTCTATGGAGGATGAAGTCAGGTAACAAAAAAATCATTATTTTTTAAAATGAACTTTTAAATGATGCATTATTATAGAGTTTTGTTGAATCCTAAAGGAAAAATTTTATTTGAATTTAAAAGCTGAGTTATTTTTTGCCCTGCTAAAAAAAGGGGAAAGGAAAAAGGTTAAATAATAAATGTTATATATCAACAAACTTTTCCCCCTTTACACTTGTACATACATATTTTAGATTGATTTTTTTGTACATAATATAAAAAAAAAAAGTATTGAATTTGGAATCTGTTATATGAGTTTGTACTTATGCTTATAGAAAATTCTAAAATGTTGCAGCATAATGTGGAGAAAAGAAGGATTGGTTTCTGGCTTCAAATAGAAAAGTATTAGAATGAAAATCTGTTAGAAAATTTTTTTAGAAAATGAATGCTATTGTGCCATTTTAAAGAACATACTTGAAATTTCAAGAAAGTGGTTTTAAATTCAGGAACTTGACTAATATTGATGACAAATCTTACTTGTAAAAAGACTGCCTTTTGTGCCAAATTTCAAGTCTCTGGGAAAACACATCTATACTAAAAAAGGAAAAGCCCACGGGACTGACTCACCACCAGTGACTTATTTTTTCCAACTTCCGGGGTGGTAGAAGGCAAAATTTCAGGCTCATTCCTTACAGCTTTTTCCAAAATTTAAACAGGTTTATTTCAAATTTACACGAACGGCCAACACCCCCTATGTTGAACTTCTTTTCCCGCCCCAAATGGACGTTTTCCCTGAACCCAAAACCCCGGGTAATGCTTTTTTTTGGTGGTTACGCCATGTTCGCCAAACTTTCCAACCCACTAATTCCCCAACTTCCTGTGGGGGAAAGGGGACCCCATCTTCAAAATTTTGGGTAGCCCCCCGCTAACTAAAACGTTTTGTTTTTTCATTTAATGCCACTGCGCCACCATATTGACTTTCCCAAAACCACCCCTCCAACTTCCTTGGGTAAAAGGCTAAAATTTGGAGGCCTTTCCCTTTCAGCATTAAAAAGAAAATTTCATTTCAAAATTTTAAGGTAAAAAACGTGAAACCCCCATGAACTTTATTATTTTGGATCTTAAATTTGGGGGCAGCTTCCTCCCCCAACCAGAACCAATGTGATTTTTTGGGGAAACCCCACTGCCAATTTGAATTTTCCCAAACGGTCTTTGTTACTTATGGGCCCATCTCCAAAAATTTGATATGGCCCAACCATAACTGAATCCTTCTTATATTTAAAATGAGCTGGTCGGTGAGGGGGGTGGGTCCCACCCCCCCCCCCCCACGTTTTTGGGTGCCGCCCCCTTGGCGTCGGCCCCATTTCTTCATTCCCTTTCCTTTCTTTGCCACGGATTCACGCCTCTGCTGATAACTACAGCCTTTTTTTAATCCACGGGTTTTCCTTTTTTTTGTTCATTTATTAATTATAGTTATTGCGGGTATTTTAGACTTATTTTTCATTGTTCAGGTACCCCTTTCCTTTTTTTCATTCCCAACCTTACCCACATTAAATGTCTATAGGGGATCCCAGTCAAAAAATTTTACTTACTGAGTGGTTTCCATGGCTGGGGATGGCACCTACTTTTCCCTTCTTTGTTTTAAAAGTCCCCCTTCAGGCTCACTCTTGATATCTGGAAAAAAAATTTTGTCTTTTGTATTGAATGACTGGGGGGCAAGGGGTGGACTGATGATGATGGTACAGGAGATAATTATACTACACAGGAGCACTATAAGGGAAATTTTAACCCTTACCTATGGTTCTGCATTTTAGTTGATTGGGTTTTTTGTTGGGTTTCAAGGGCCCAAATGGGAAATATTTTTCACCTTTTGGGCAACCCAAAAAGCCTCTTAAACATCTTAGATTTGGTGATTTCATAGTGGGCATTTTTGTTTTTTTAATTTTCCAAAAGTTGGATGTAAAATTATCATGAAACTGGTTTTTACTTCAATCCCTTACAGATGCCCAATGTCACTTTAAACAAAATCCACAAATACTGCCTTGAAAAAAACCAGGGAAAATCAAACCGATTAACAGCAACCCGCTGTGATTTGAAACAAAAATTTTCAAGGCAACTGTGTGATGCAAAAGTAAGCTAGCAACGGTTATTTTTAAAACCGGGGGGCCAACTCCAAAATTTGGTTTCAAAGAGATCCTTTAAAAAATAATTATTGGTATATTTTCCCCCATTTAAAAAGGTTTAATTTTCTTTTTAAAAAAACTTTTAAAGTATTAAATAGCGATATTTTGCTATATATATCGTATATATATAGATGTATGTATGTATGTATTTTTATATATATATATTTTATGTATGTTTATATATATATTATGTATTTTGTGTGTTTTATATATATATATATTTTATATATATGTATATTATATTATGTATATTATATTATATATGTAAAATTATATATGTATATGTATATTATATATATATATATTATATTTTGTTTGTATTTATTAAAAAATTTATATGTTAATAATATATTTTGGTGTGTTATAATATATTGTTGTGTTTATATATGTTATATATATATTATATATATATATTATATATATATATATTATATGATATATTTTGTATATTTTTATATGTATTTTATATATATATATATATGTGTATGTATATATTTTATTACTAAAAAAAAGGCCAACCCTCACCACCCTATCATCACTAATTCTTAAATTCCCCCGGGGGGAAGGGCAAATTTTCGGTCTTTCCCTTAAAACTTTTACAAAATTTGGGGAGGTTTTTTCAATTCTACCCCAAATGGTCAAAATAAGCATTTTTTCCTTTTTTACGTAAGGGAAATGAGTTCCCCCGGGGGCTTGGGGTTTCTCACCCCCGAATAAGTACATAAAAAAGGAAGACCTCAAAAAGCGCTGAAGAAAACATGCATTATATAATTGAAAAGGGCCTTAAAAAAGAAGCGAGCAAGTGACATAAAACCTTTCTGGTTTCGCTATTTTGGAAAAAACAATGTAAACCTACACTTTAAATTAAGTTCATGACAGGCTCGTTTGAATTTAGTCCCTCCCCTATAAGGCCCTCACGGCAACCCAAAACAAACTCCCATTTTTCTGGGTGAAGGACGTTATGCAGAGGAAGATGAGGTCAGGGGGGTTTTTACAAACTCCAAAAAATGCGGAGAAAGTTTTAAGGCCCGGATAGGGAAAAAATACAGCCATGGAAAAAAGGGGATGGACCAGCACAGGAACCTTGATGATGTAAACCCCGGGTTTTGGTGGCGCGTGACGATAAAAAGAACAGTTCCAAAAGCGCTAAAAAAACCAATTTCACAATTGAAAAAAGGGGCAAAAAAGGCTGATACTAAAAATTTTATTAACCAACTACCCAAACAAAGCCAAAGTTTAAAAGTCAATGTCCCCAAAGGGAAAAAGGAAAAAAACCGGATGCAGTTGGGCAGGTCCAAAAGAAAAACAGCTGTTTATTGATGCAAATGAATCATGAATAAACCCCTCATTTTTTAAAAACAAACACGAATGTTTTTAACCCAAAAATCCCCAAAAAACAACCTATTGAAAAAAATAAGATAATCAAACCCTTGATGACAGCAACACTCATAACACCAAAACAAATATGTTATTGACAGTCATTTATTTATTTAAAAAAATGTTCCTTTTTCTTTTCTGCTTTTTAACACCTATTCTGTTTGAAGGGAATATATATTTATATATATCCCATCTACATCTCAATAAGGGATCTTTTTGCCATCAGTGATTTTTTTGGGAAACCCTACCAGTGTATTCATTAGATAAAGGGGGAAAAAGAAGGGGGAGGATGACTTTTTGGGGGAAAGGGGGGCCAACCTTTTCTAAATTTTTGGGGATCACAAAAAAAATATATCTTTTCAATTTCTTTTGTCCATATGTGTAAAAAGGGGCCAAGGGCCCCATCCGCCCCTTTTCCCCCCGGTTTTTTAATCGTTTTTTTATTAATGGTCCCAATTTAAAGCGCACAAAAACTAGCCCCAAAATGCATCCAGGCTGCCCGAACATAAAGAATCAAGTGTAGCTTATGATGCTGCAATTTTTAAAGGGCTAGCTAAAACATCTGAAAGAAAAGTTGATTCTGAAAATAGAGCCTTAAAAACCGGGGAGGCTGATTTTGTTTAGGGCCCTTTGTCTCTTTTTGGGGGGTTTAATGTAAAAAAATAAATTTTAACTAAGCGGCACTATGAGACAAAAAAATCGGGAAAAACCCGAACAAAGAAAATAAAAAAAGAATTAAAAAGAATCGACATTTAGGGGGTTTCCCGGGACAATCCGGGCGTGGCTGCTTTTATGGGGCACAAAAGACCAGTGCAATTTCCCCCCTTTCCTTTGCCTAATGAAAACCCAAATCGCCCCTATTGTTCCCAAAGCACTTTGTGATAAACTGAGCGCACTGGTTTCGAGCTTTTGACTTTTAAAAAAAAAAGTGGTTACATGGGTAACTTTGGATGTTTGACATATTGTTTGGGGAAACCTTTCATATAAAGACAAAAAAACAGCACACAGGGTGCCCCACTGATGAGCACCTCAATCCATCCAGAATTCCCCAACACAGAACCCCGACCAAACAAAAAAAAATGGTTGAAAAAAAATGACGCCCCGTCTAAAACCTGAGCAAAGACAACTGAATGATTTGATTTACTAAAAGGAACACATTTTTTTTATTTCTGGTTTTGTTGCGTTATTAATTTGTATAATTTTTTAAGGGTATATTTTTGGAGAGCAAAAACTTTGGGATATTTTAAAATCAAATTTATTTTTTATATAAAATAACATAAATAAAGAAATTTTAATGTTTGTTCTTTTAACGTTTACTTTATTTCTAAATTGTAAAAGGAAAAATTTTTTTGGGGGGCAAAAAAATTATAATTTTTAAAGGTTTATTTATTTATTTAAATAATATTCCCTCTTTTTTACCATTCCTACCAAAGATATTTCTTGACTAAATAAAAATTCTTCTATTTAAAATTTAAATAGAACTTGAACAAACGAAGTTCATAATATCCCGAGACTTTCACGTAAAGGGGTTATCCCTTTAACAAAGGCAGTAAATTGGCAAAACTTTTGAAAAATTATATTAGATATGTATATATGTTTATATATGTGTGTGTGTTATATATATATTATTTGTGTTATATATTAGATATATATATATTATGTATATATTTTTATATTTATGTGTATTTTATAATATATATATATATATGTTTATGTGTGTGTGTGTGTGTAAATATATATAATATATAACAAATCACACTCAACTGAAAAAAACAATTACATTGACAATCATGTTTTTTTTTCAAAAATGTTTTTTTTTTTCAAATTGCTTTTTAACACATTTCCCTTTTGGGGGTTTTTTGCTATTTTTAAAAAAAAAATAAATTTAATTTAAATATCCCAAAAGTTTTTTGTTCCCCAAAAAAATATTCCTGTCAAAATTATACAAATTCAAATATGAACATGCTGCAAACAAAACCGAAATATAAAAAAAATTTTTCCTTTCTTTAATAAATAAAATTTCAGTTGTCTTTCCATATGTCATTTTAGGCGGCCCGGATTTTTTAACAATTCGTTTTATGTTTGGTGGGGGTTCTGGTTGGGGAAATTCTCGGAGGGAGAGGTGCTCACAGTGAGGCACTCATGTGTGCTGTTTGTTAGTCGTCATCACTGAGAAGAGTTTTCCCCAAGATTGCAAAACACAATTTTCCCAGGACATTTTTTTCTTAAAATCAAACCGTCCCTCCCCAGTTTATCAGAAAAGGTTTTGGGGAACTAGTGACGATTGGTTTAACATTTTTGGCAAAAGGAAAGGGGGGTTGCACTGGTGATTTTTCCCATGAGCTTCACTTGAAATCATTTTTGGTTTTTACAGGAAAAAAACGCCCCTAAAGTCAGATTTTATTTAATTTTCTGCTTTTTTATCTTCTGCATTGATTCAGGTTCTGATGTTTTTCCATAGCCCTTTGATTAAATTCTGTAATTTGCCACCCACTCCCAAAAAGACCCCAAAAAAAACACCCCCCGGTTTTAAACCTATTTTTAAACAACCTTTTTTTTCAGCATCGGGGCTAGCCCAATAATTAAATGCGACTTGGTTTCGCCAAAAAGTTCGGCAAGGCAGCTGAAGATTATTTTGGGATCTTTTGTTTATTGTGTTACCAGCGCTTATAGCCATTAATAAAATAATACGTATATAAAATGATCTCGGGGGTAAATTTTAAAACCCGGGGGGGATGTGGCCCGCCCTTGAAATTGAAAATATGGACAAATAGAAATTGAAAAGAATATTTTTCAAATATGATCGCAAAAAGAAAAGCTGATGCTAACCTCATGCCCAAAAGTCATCCCCCTTTTTATTTTTTCCGTCATCTAATGAATACACTAAGTTTGGGCCCAAAACAACTTTTATAAAAAAGATCCCTTATTCGAGTATGAGATGGGGATATATATATATATATATATATATATATATATATATATATATATATATATATATATATATATATATATATATATATATATATACATATATATTTTTACACGGAAAGTAGTGTTTTAAAAAAGTTTAAAAAAAAAGGGAACATTTAAAAAAATTTAAATGACGTCAATATACAGTATTTTTTTTGTAAGAGGTTCCATAAAATTTTTAACTTTTTTCTTTCAATCGGGTTTCGTATTTGAGGTTTTTGGTTTTACATTCTGTGTTTGCAAGTTGTGAGACAGGTTTAATTCATCATTGCCAATTCTAAACCCCGACCACGTTTTCAGGTTTTTTTTTGTCTTCCTTTAGCGGGGTTGACTTTTTTCCCCCCGGTATTTGTTTTGGAAACTGGGTTTAGAATATGTTGTATGTATCAGCGCTTATATTTTTTTCTGCCTTTTCAATTGTGTAATCGTTTTTTTTCAGCTCTTTGGGGAAATGTTTCTTTTTTTCTGGCACCCGCCCGTTCCGGAGCCGCCGTTCATGCATCAAAAGGGCCCCCGCTGTGCTGGTGCCATCTCGTTTTCCATGGCTGTTTTAATTTTCCTTAGTCCTGGGTAAACTTTCTGGGGCCATTTTTGCCAAAAACCACCCCTACCTCGGCCGCCCCAAGGGTTTTAGGGAGTTTTTATTAGCCGCTGACAGGGCCCTTTATGGGGGGAAATAAATTAAAAGCCCCGACCTGTTTGAACAATTTAAAGTGTATTTAACCCCGGGGTTTTTTTCCCCAAATTGAATATGTTTTTCAGCCCCCTTTTAGTTTTTTTTTCAAAAATTTTGTGTTTTTTTAGGGGAGGTTTCCGGTTTTTTTATTACGGGGGTTACGGGAGGGGAGAGGGCCCCCAATCCACGGGGGTTTGTCATTCCATTGTAAATGGGGAAAAAAGCTTCCCCGTTTCCAACGGAATTTGGAAAGAATTTTTAAATTTGGGAAAAGAAAAAATTTGAAATTGGGGAATTGGTGAGTGAGGTGAGGGTGAGGGGGGGAGGGGGGGTTTGTTTTTTTTTAGTAATTTTTGATTTTATGTATTTT
>NW_024380611.1:0-10340 GCF_016835505.1 Polypterus senegalus | reverse complement strand
AATATTATAGTAATATATTATTAAAAAAGGTATACTGAGCAAATTGTAGTCTGCATTGGTCAATATGTGCATTTTAGGTATAGTCTAACTGGAAAACACGGAGCCCTGCTGCAGTTGTCAGCTGTGGTACAGTCACAGGACCAGTGGGCCAGTTCTGAACTGAGGTGTTTAGCACAGTTAGTTTGCATATGGTAAGCAAACAACCTCGGGTGGCCTACAGGTGGAATGATGAGAGTTGCATAGCTGTGATGTCTCATAGTGGTGATGCCAGCCTAAACGGATAAATGCTAATGGCAGTCAAAGGTTGTACCATGGGTAGAAAAGTACAAGAGGCAACTAAGTCAACCCCAGATGTGCAAAGATGGGCCACAAATGTTGGTTTGTGAACAGTTTATCCAGTGGCACATGTGCTCTCACTTGGGCAGCAGTGGTTGTACTGGCACCTGTGGTATGTTACCTTTCAAATTTTGATGTTAATTGTACAGCTGCATATGCTTAAATGGATAGTTTTGGGACAGGGTCTAATTAGCAGTTAGACACAAAACCAGTACAGATCAAGAAAGAATTCAGGCATGCTGCCTGTTTTAAAGAAAGCTGACCACCAATGATGCCTTAACTAGAGATATTTGTAAGTAACTAACAAGTCTGTGTGCTGCCTGAAACTACACATCACAATTTAATCAGGTTGTATGGTTGTCAATATTCAAATGTACTTTGCATATTGTTATTATTTATGAATATTATCAATAATACATTATTTTATGTGTAACTTAACTCCTGCTTGTATTTTACTACACCTAATTGCCTGAGGTTATAGATGTAGGAGGGAAGGTGGGGAGAATTTATATACTATAATACCTTACAAACAGTGGTAATTCTGGGAGTTTAGAGGCATTCTGATAAAGGCTGAATATTAATAACTAGCAAAATACCCGCGCTTCGCAGCGGAGAAGTAGTGTGTTAAAGAAGTAATGAAAAAGAAAAGGAAACATTTTGAAAATAACGTAACATGATTGTCAATGTAATTGTTTTGTCACTGTTGTGAGTGATGAGTGTTGCTTCATATATATATATATATATATATATATACACACAGACATATAAACATATATATATATATACATATCCATACATTAATACATATACACATATATATATATCACACACACATATATACATACATATATATACATACATCCACATATATATATACATATCTACATATACACATATACATATACATACACACACACATATAAACATATATACATATCTACTATATATACATATACACACACACACACACACATATATATATATAAAAGAACAAACATTTAAATTTATGTAATTTATTTTATTAAACTTATGTAATTTTATATAAAAAATAAACTTAAATTGCAGCTCAATCACCTCCATCTGAATCTGCACAGGTGCAGTTTCCACATCGACGGCAAATGGGTTGCGAAACAACTCAAAATTCTTTTTGTTCTTCAAAGTCACCAAAGGCCGTGCGAACTCAGTGCACAGTGCGCTCAGTTTATCAGCAAAGTGCGATTTGGGAACACCGTGTCCGACTTGGTTCAACATTACTTGGCAACAGGAAAGTGAGGCAAGTTGCACTGGTGCATTTGTGTCCCATAAAAGCAGCTTCACTTGAAATCACTTTGTGATTTTGCACGGTAAACGTCTGCTGAAGTGTCAGATTCTTCTTTAACTCTTCTGCTTTCTGTATCTTGTGCATTGCATTCAGGTCTTTCAGGTTATCTTGATGTTTTGTCTCATAGTGCCGTCTTAGATTAAATTCTGTAATTACAGCCACATTAGCTCCACAAATGAGACACACGGGTTTACCAGCAATGTCAGTAAACATATACTCAGCCTCCCATCGGTTTTTAAAGGCTCTATGTTCAGAATCACCTTTTCTCTTCGGCATCGTGTGGGCTAGCTTGCAATAACTTGCAGCATCATAAGCTACACTTATTTTCTACAATTGATCGCCTACTATACCCAGGTAACTCAAAGGAATGCCTCCAAAGTTCTTCCAGTAAAACCTGTGAGGCTATTACTATATTTTTCAATCAAAAAATTTATGATATTAGAAATAACATAGTATATCCCTCCAACACCCCAGCATCCTGTTATAAACAAATTAAACTCTTTCACTAGGATAGATTTACCTGATTTACAAAAAATAATCTCTAAAATAAAATCCTCCACCTGCGTCCTTGACCCAATACCAACAAGGTTTTCAAAAGTATCAGGCGTGCTAATTGATAATGTTCTGGACATAGTAAATTTGTCATTAGATACGGGGGTCTTCCCAGACTGTCTTAAGACTGCTGTAGTTAAACCCTTCTTAAGAAACATAATCTTGACCATTGGGCTCTTGAAAATTTTAGACCCATCTCTAATCTGTAAAGTTCTGAGAGGCGGTCATTAGTTAAATGTCCACCTCCAAGCAAACCTGCTTTTCTTGATAAATTCAGTCGGTTTTAGAACAAATCCACAAAGCTGCACTTTAAAGTAGTAAATGATTTTGGTGAATGCAGACAGAGGCCATTTTCTCTGTTCTCATCCTCTCTTAGATCTGAGTGCTGCATTTGACACCATTAGTCACAACATTCTTAGAAATCGCCTTTAGTCAATGGGTGGGCCTCTCTGGCACAGTCTTAAATTGGTTTGAATCCTACCTGACAGGGAGAAAATTTTTTGTTAGTTGTGGGAATTACAACTCGAAGACACATGATATCCAATATGGTGTTCCACAAGGCTCTATCCTGGGTCCTTCACTATTCTCAATCTACATGCTTCCGCTAGGTCAGATTATCTCAGGGCACAACGTGAGCTACCACAGCTATGCTGATGACACACAGCTGTACTTATCAATAGCACCTGATGACCCTGATTCTATTGATTCACTAACACAATGTCTGACTTGTATCTCAGAATGGATGAATAGTAATTTTCTCAAGTTAAATAAAGAGAAAACTGAAATCTTAGTGATCAGCAATAATGGATACAATGAGGCTATTAGAAATAAACTGGATACATTAGGATTAAAAATTCAAGACGGAAGTAAAAAGCTTAGGGTGATGTTGTGACTGTAATCTGAATTTTAAATCACATATTAATCAGATCATTAGGACAGCATTTTTTCACTTAAGAAACATAAGTAAAGTTAGACCTCTTATATCACTGAAAGATGCTGAGAAATTAGTTCACGCATTTGTTTTCAGTCAACTAGATTACTGTAACGCACTTCTCTCAGGACTACCCAAAAGATATAAATCATTTTGCAACTAGTGCAGAATGCAGCTGCTAGAATCCTAACTAGGAAAAGAAAATCCGAACACATTTCTCCAGTTTTGATGTCACTACACTGGTTACCTGTGTCATTCAGGATTGACTTTAAAATTCTGCTTATGGTTTATAAAGCCTTAAATAATCTCGCCCATCTTATATATCGGAATGTCTGACACCTTATATTCCAAATCGTAACCTCAGATCCTCAAATGAGTGTCTCCTTAGAATTCCAAGAACAAAACTTAAAAGAAGTGGTGAGGCGGCCTTCTGCTGCTATGCACCTAAAATCTGGAATAGCCTGCCAATAGGAATTCGCCAGGCTGATACAGTAGAGCACTTTAAAACACTGCTGAAAACACATTACTTTAACATGGCCTTTCTATAACTTCATTTTAATCTAATTTAACTTAATCCTGATACTCTATATGTTCAATTCCTCATAATAACTATTCATGGTGGCTCTAAAATCGTACTGACCCCTACTCTTTCTGTTTCTTTTTCCGGTTTCTTTGTGGTGGTGTCCTGCTTTTCCACCTGCTCAAAGCTTCATGATGCTCCAACAATGATGGACGGATTAAAAGGCAGAAGTCTACGTGACCATCATCATCATCAAGCCCTTCCGTGAGAACCCTAAATCCAAAGAGGACTGTTTCATTTATGTTAGGTAGAATGCCCAGAGGGGACTGGGCAGTCTCATGGTCTGGAATCCCTACAGATTTTTTTTTCTCCAGCCGCCTGGAGTTTTTTTTTTGTTTTTTCTGTCCCCTGGCCATTGACCTTTACTCTTATTCGATGTTAATTAATGTTGACTTATTTTATTTTATAACTGTGTCTTTCTATTTTTCTATTCTTCAATATGTAAAGCACTTTTGAGCTACTGTTTGTATGAAAATGTGCTATATAAATAAATGTTGTTGTTGTCTATTTGAGCGTAGCAGTGTAATTCTAATTGTTTCGCTGCCTTCTTAATTATATAATGCATGTTTTCTTCAGCGCTTTTTGTAGCTCTTCCTGGTTTTCTACGTAATGCGTGATTACGTGAGAGGCGTGATGATGTCACACGAAACTCCGCCCCCCACGGCTTTCAAGCCCAACTTCATTACAGTAAATGGAGAAAAATAGCTTCTAGTTATGACCATTATGCATAGAATTTCGAAATGAAACCTGCCCAACTTTTGTAAGGAAGCTGTAAGGAATGAGCCTGCCAAATTTCAGCCTTCTACCTATACGGGAAGTTGGAGAATTAGTGATGAGTCAGTGAGTCAGTCAGTCAGTCAGTGAGGGCTTTGCCTTTTATTAGTATAGATACAATAGGGGAAAGTAGAGCACTATATTACCCTACCAAGACAAAACAGGAAGTGAGAAAAAATAGGCAGGTTCTATTTAGCAAAGTTTCTAATTTGAAAGTAATGAAAAATTGTGTTGATGAGAAGTTATATTTGAACCCCTTCTTAAGAAACATAATCTTGACCCCTCGGCTCTTGAAAATTTTAGACCCATCTCTAACCTGCCTTTCTTAAGTAAAGTTCTGGAGAAGGCAGTCATTATGCAGTTAAATGACCACCTCAAAACATGCTATTCTTGCAAAATTTCTTTTGGGTTTTAGAACAAATCACAGCACAGAAACGGCACTCGTTAAAGTAGTAAATGATTTGCGAGTGAATGCAGGCAGAGGCCATTTATCTGTTCTCATCCTCTTAGATCTGAGTGCTGCATTTGACACCATTGATCATAATATTCTTAGAAATCGCCTTAGTCAATGGGTGGGCCTCTCTGGCACGGTCTTAAATTGGTTTGAATCCTACTTGACAGGGAGAAAATTTTTTGTTAGTTGTGGGAATTACAACTCGAAGACACATGATATCCAATATGGTGTTCCACAAGGCTCTATCCTGGGTCCGCTGTTATTCTCAATCTACATGCTTCCATTAGGTCAGATTATCTCGGGGCACAACGTGAGCTACCACAGCTATGCTGATGACACACAGCTGTACTTATCAATAGCACCTGATGACACCGATTCTCTAGATTCAACAGTACAGAGTAATGGGATTTTGAAAGAGAGGTTAAAAAGAGAGTGCAGACAGGGTGGAATGAGTGGAGAAGAGTGTCAGGAGTAATTTGTAACAGACGGTATCGGCAAGAGTGACAGGAAGGTCTACAGGACAGTTGTGAGACCAGCTATGTTATATGGGTTGGAGACAGTGGCACTGACCAGAAAGCAGGAGACAGAGCTTGAGGTAGCAGAGTTAAAGATGCTAAGATTTGCATTGGGTGTGACAAAGATGAATAGGATCAGAAATGAGTTCATTAGAGGGTCAGCTCAAGCTGGATGGTTGGGAGACAAAGTCACAGAGGCGAGATTGCGCTGGTTTGGAAATGTGCAGAGGAGAAATGTTGAGTATATTGGGAGAAGGATGCTAAGGATAGAGCTACCAGGCAATAGAAAAGAGGAAGGCCTAAGAGAAGGTTTATGGATGTGGTGATAGAGAGGACATGCAGGTGATGGGTGTAACAGAAAAAGATACAGAAGACAGAAAGATATGGAAGAAGATGATCCCTGTGGTGATTTCTAACGGAGCAGCCAAAGAAGAAGAAGAAGATGAAAAAGAAAACAAAATAGGGATACAGTGGGAAAAAATGTCCAAATGTCATCTTTAATCTCAAATTTCCACTTTAATCACATAGTTTATTTTGTCATTAAAGTAGAACATCATAAACTTCAACTTAAAATCATTTAATTTACTAGGTTCTCAGATCCCATTGTAACTAAAGTAGCATGTTAAATGCTTTGTATTGTATATGTTTTTAATGTACTCTATGTGTGAATCACTGCTTTCTTCTTAAATTGGCTTTTCTTCTGCTGACAGGACACAGAATACATTACATTCATGATATTACAGCTCTCTGAACAATTTAAATATTAAGATGTATACTTGAAGTCATTTTCATAATGATTGGAATTAAAGCATGTATTAAACATGAGGATACGGTGACGCAGTATTAGTGATGAGCTGGCTTCCTGTCCAGATATTGTTCCTGCCTCCCGGAAGATGCTTGCTGTGCCATGCACGACCTTCGTGAAATAATTTTTGCAGCAGTACTGTCTCTTTCAAACATACTAACCCCAAATTCCTGTCCTGCCTTTTCTGTAAGCAATCGCCACACAATCAGCTCTGTAGTAGATGTCAAGCCATCTGTAAGCTTAGAACACAAATTCTTCAAAACTTTTATGGAACACTGAAATCTCTTTGTAGTACATGTTTAATTATTTCATCCCTCTATACATCCATGCAGGGTTGCACCAATCCCAGCAAGCATACAGCACGAGGCAGGAACAATCTCTTAAATGGGGCCCTCAGATCCGCTAGCGCTTGCCACAGTGTCCATACGTTTAATTATTAACAATATACATTATTTAAATTAAGTTTAAAATTTATCTGTATAATGTAGTAAACATGCTTTACTGCATTTCATCTTAAAAAGGATATCAAGAGCTTCAAGAAGATAGTGCTTAGAAATCTAAACCAACCTAGAAGCTAGTCATCATCATATGTAAATCGCGCTTTATAAAGTGGCTAAGGTTGTGCAATATTATAACTGTAGTGCAAGTTTACAGTGTAGTAATTGTACTTATAAGTACAATCAGTTCTACCAGGAAAACTTAATGGACTGATTGAGTGCCTTTAGAACTCTTGGAATGAAACTGTTTCTGAAGCGTGAGGTCCCTACAGGACAGGCTCTGAAGCATTTGCTGGACTGTATGGGAGAGTGTTCAAATAGACTGTGCGAATGGCTGAGGCAGCAGTGTGCTAAATGCTATATCTTGATAATCCTCTTCCGATCAACTGCTGTACAGCTGTGATTCCACACTCGATACAGTGCGGTAAATACTCTGAGTGGTGCACCTGAGAGTGACAATGCTAAAGCAGCGATGGTATTTGGAATAGTTTGGCCATTCTGTGCACAATTATATGGTTATGGGTTGATTACAATCAGACACCGTAAACTAATAAACGATATGCAATTAATTTCAGTGTATTTCATAAAGCTGCATCAGGAATGTGAATCTAAAAAAGAAATGAAAGCCACACAGGAACAGTAGCACTGCTTTGACGCTGGGTGCTGCCAGTTTTCAAAACTGAGTGGAAAATTTGTATATGCAAGAGATTGAGCTGGAGTGAAAATGTGCATGGCTTTACGCCATGTTTAGTTTTTATACATCGAATGTGAGCATGGAAGTGGTCTGGATATAAACACAATTAAAGACTCTGACCATTATAATTTTATGAGTGCTCAAATTGGAAATAGATGCAAATTCATTTTAGATGAAATCTATGTCATCCACATTAGGTGGACAGATATTTATCAAAATCACTTTAGTATTAAATAAATTACCCATCATTATGACATATTGCCATTTAGGATCAGATACTACGTCTGATACTACAAATGGAATTGGTCTGTGTATTAAGATTCCACACTCCTAGTTTTCTTTGTAATTGGTCCTTACCTATTAAGCAAATCTCTTGTAAAAATACTATTTTGGTATTTAGACCTGAGAGAAGATTTTTTCTCTTTAACTGATGATTAAGACCTTTAACATTCCAGTTCACAGAGTTTATTGTTTGGTCATAGAGACATTGCTTGTGAACTTTTGTTGACAATTTATAGTGTTAAGTTAAGGTAGTACATTGTTACATATGATAAGTTTGACTTCTACAGATTTCATACTGTCCCCAGTTATTGTGGTTATGGAGCCTATTGTTGTCACTTACAGTTATTGGGGTAGAAAGTGTAAATAAGAAATAAATTGCTCTCTCAAAGCCCTGACAATTTTTCCTCCCAAGTGAGGCTAGATCACTCCTCAAAAATCCTGGTCCCCTGACATGTCAAGAGACAGAACACAACTAAAAAAAATCCTCTCAGCAGTGGTGTAGAAAAGATTAAAATTGAGCTATCTTATGATAGTACCGTCCAAGTACAATAAACCTAGGATATGATCTTAAACAGTAGCAATACAATAAAAGTAGGATTGATGGTTTAAGAAAATTACACTGTAAATCACTAGTTACTTTGTGGTTACCAAAATGTACATACCCTGTATATTCAATATAAAAAATTTCAATATAATAATTGTAGTTTAACAAAAAAATATCTTCTTTTCCTTGCCAGGACATAGTATGGCTCATGATCATGTTTCAAAAAGATGTTGGGATCAGTCTTCTTAGCTGTTTTTCTGCTTCATCCAGAAAATTTAAAATGTTAAACTGACCATCAATAACCACTTTCAGCTGGGCAGGGATCAACAGGCTGTATCTGATTTTGGCTTTGCATAGGATATGGTGCATTTAGCAGCTGTTGAATGGGGGAAATATGGAAAAATACAAATGCAGTTATTTTCAAATACAATCTCTTTCAGTGTTTGAATCAACAGCAACTTTTCTTTAACCTATAGTTTGTTGAAATGGACAATTGGGCTTCTCGGTTTTTCTATAAAGTAGACTGCTGAGACCTCAATGTCTGATTTGAAGTCTTATTATTAATCATTTTAGACAACAGTTCAGGTATGAATTTCACTTGGTTTGGACTTTCATGGTTTTCAGGGAGACCTTCAATTCTGATGTTGTTTCTTTCTATAGCTATTTTCCAACAAAGCCAGTTGGTCACAGAGCTTTTTGTATTCTTATTTTGTGGCCTTTACTTGTGGAAAAATACAAAACAGCTTGCTCAATCTGGTGTACGTGACAAGAGCCATGCAGACCCTGCTTGCCCATGGTGTACGTGACAAGGGTCATGAAGACCCTGCGTCCCAAAATATCGGTAAGTGCTACTTTTGTTTTAAGGTTACTACACAAAAAACCACAAAGTGTGGACTCATCGAGCCCCAAACGAAGGAAACTAACAGATGTATTACACCTTTAGATTTCCGGTAGTGCTGATTCAGGCTAATATTTTGAAATACTTGTGTAACTAAAGTCATAAGACCAAAGCCCTATAAAATTTGGGACACCACCTCGGGCAGACGAAGGGCAGGTGTCCTAGGACTGTGCTTCTCTGTCATTTTACCTTTGCCTGGTGTGTATCAATAAAAGATTTTTACTAACTTTAATTATATCTCTGTCTTCAGTCACAAGAAACGACACTATAGAAAAAGTGTCCACATGCTTTTTGTCAGCAGCGGATGTCAATTATTTCAATATGAGTCATAAACATTTGCTTAACATCTTGAAGCTGAGCACCCAGTACTTTATTCAGACATAAAATATTAACAATTTTATTCTCCATTTTAGAGCTATTAGATTGTGAATTAGGTTATAAAATTTGTATATTGAAACACTAATTTATATAATTTTTGGTTTGGGAGTCCAACCATTTCTACAACACTATACCATCCAAAATTCAGGAATCAGGGTGTGCGGCCATTAACTTGTTTCCCTATGAAAGGTAGCTCTAGCCATAATAAGGTGTCAGCTATTCAGATTCCCATTGGAAAAGCTCAGCTCTGAAATTTTGACCATGCTTTTGCTTAACCTTTGAAAAATAACATTGTGTTTTTGGCAGTAGATTGCTGTCTATACACATATATTGTAAACAGAAGAAGAGTCAGTCGGCAGCCTTGAGCTGATCCAGTGGATAAGTTAAGAGTACCAAAAACACTCATTAGTACTCACTTGTTGTGTGCTGTTGTTTAAAAAATCCAGAGTCCATTCCTCCCAGTCAAAGTCGAAACAGAATCTATCAATTAATTTCTAAAATGTGTGGCTGGATAGCATTAAGCAGACAAAAAATCTATAACAGTACTCTTGCATCGTCTGGTCCTTCAAAGTGTTCATACATTAAATTCAGAAGGGTTGCTGTGGCATCCTTCATCTCTTTTGCTCAGTATGGGTTTTGTTAAGGTCAGGTCAGGTTGGTGAACATGCACTGGTTAAGTGTGTTGTCACACCCACCACAAAAAACAACTCAGATCCTGGTTGCAACCCAGACACATGCGTTCAGGTTCAGGATCGTCTCGGTTGGCAACCCCAGTAGCC
>NW_024380610.1:0-23671 GCF_016835505.1 Polypterus senegalus | reverse complement strand
TTTCCTAAGAATCTGAAAAGCTGAGTCCTCAACAGGTGCTGCTAACCACTACTAGCTCGGCTCACCACAGAGAGCATTTAACCTATTGTATTTGTGTGTGGTATCTGAGCTACACAGTAGCGATCAAGGCTCTACAGCAGGTTGCGCAAGAGCAGCTTCCAGCCTCAGAGGACACATAGCACACACTGCCACAGGAAAGCCACTGGCATCTACCTGAATCCCCACTCACCCATGCTACAGTCTCTATCTGAACTTCTCCCATCTGGTAAAAACTGTCATACATGGACCTCAAGGCTCAGAGACAGTTTCATCCCAGGAGCTATAAACACACTGAATCAGTGCATCAAGAGTCCCCGGTAGAACTGTCTGTATTTACAATTACCTCATTGTAAACTTGCACTATAACCATAACATTGCATAATTTTATAAATCATTTGCATTATTTTCACTATAGTATTATTTATATTGTACTTATGTTTTCATATAGTACATTTTTATTGTTTTACCATATTATTTTTTATCATTTTATAGAAAGATTTTTATATGAGTTTGTAATACTACATTTTCTTTATGTCACTGTATCTGGACAATACTGTTATGAGTTTTATTCACATGTGCATGTTAACTGTGGCACACAGAGGCTCAGCAGTTAGAATTGCTGACCAAGCATTGGATTAGATAGCCAAAGACAACTGGAGGCTTGTATAGTCAGCTTAAACACAGGTTAGGGTATTTCTGTCCTCTATCAGCACAAACCTTCTTTCCTTCTTGGGAGAATGAGAATCGACATGTAAGCACTATGATATTTCTGTATTTTGTGGGAGAGGAATTCAGCCCTTGTTTGGAGACGGAGAAGACCAGCAAATGAAGCAAGAACCATATAAAAGGTCTGGACAGTGGCCAGACCCTTCGAGGCTGTGCCAACATAGGTGTTGGAAACCCTCCCAGCGTAGGGACGGAAAAATGGCTGACTGTGTTGATCCAGATTCCCACCTGGATAAAGTCTGTCCATATGCCTCCCGTCTGTAACTGCGTAAAACGTCAGTAAATGTAAGCTAAAAGATATTTTGTCTCATGTGATTCTTGTACCGCGTAATCATTATGGGAGGGATATCGCCTTTTCTGGTATATTATGATATTGTTTAATTATTTAATAAGCCACAATATTAAAAGAACACATTTCCAAGAGAGCTAATGCCTCTGCAGGAAACATAATGGCGTAGTCGGCAGGATTGTGGCTACATTAATAATTATATTATTATATATTAATAATTATATTTTATATATATATTAAACATATGCTTACACTGATGAATGGGAGGCTCGGTAATAATATTTGATATATATATTTCGGATTGGTTCGGCCACGGTCATGGACTCCCGGCCGAGAATTAAAACTGCCTTAACATGCCTGGCCTGATTAATTTATCCCATCAAAAGACAAGAGGCGGACTTGTCAAACTCGGCACAGTGCATGAGGCTGGAAAGAAAGCCCGACATCTGTCGGCGTAATCGTGGTAGCGTCTGCTACCTACGGTATGAGAGTGAACTTTAAGGTTGGACTTTTAAGTTTAACGCATAAGTGGGACTAAAATTGGACAAAATAAATGGAATACAACAAGATTGAAACTGATGGCACGAGACTGGCTGTCCAGTAAAATGAAACGGCACTCACAGGGGCAGCACAGATTAATTAATGGCCGTCACGAAGCCCAAAATCTACCTAGAAAAGTAAATGCCGTGTTGGGAAACACGTATTTACAATAAATTACATCGCTAGCCTTTAGAAAACAATATTGAAGGCTATAAAGAACGGGCGTTATTGTATATTAGTTGCGGCAGGCAGACAAGACATGCAGGCATTGCACTCACCTTGCCGTTTGCGTGGTAATTCAGCGGAGCTGAAAAAACTTAAAGATGAAATCAAAGCAACAGCGATAGAATCCATAACGTCTCAATCACGATCGCTAAAATAATTTGTAGAAATCTTTAATGGCATCCAAGCAGCTCGATGCAAAAATACAAGCTTTCGTCCACGTGTTACAAGCAGTCTAAAAGACGCCAGCTGTTTCTATCAGTCTACCTACAAGGGTAAAGGTTAAAGGTTTTGGCAAAACCCCCACCTATTTTGGTACTTTTAAGAAATTGCCGTGTGTTTAAACACACAGAAATAATTAAATTACCTTTTAAATATAGCTTAAATAACGAACATACTTTATAAGCTAATGTTTAAAAAAGAATTTGTAAAACGGTGTACACATATAGCGCTAAAATGCAAAAGAGCTCGAACAACAAAGTGGAAAAAGAATAAATACATTTGGGGTTAAAACTTACAATAATAACAATTGGTTTAAAGCAAATCAAAAAGAATGTCTCCACTTTTGTTTAAAACTTATAAGCGTGCAAAACATTTTTTCTTTTAAACCCTGATCAAGTTTAAAGGAAAAATACTCTTTTAATAATACTAAATAATAAGGGAGACAAGTTCTCACGGATATGTAGCATGTGCCCGATTGTGCATGAATGGAGGTTATGTATTTTGGGAACTCTTAAGGGAATGTATGGTGGCGCAGTGGTTAGCACACTTGCCCGGTGATATGAGATAAAGGTTCAAGCATGTATGTTTTCCTTGTTAAGTCAGAATATTCTTTGTGACCGCATAACTTTTCTGGGAACACTTTCTTGTTGTGGAATTGTGCTGCGTGATTTCCTGCTAGCGTGGATTTTCTTGTTGTCGCAGAATTTACGGATCGCCAACGGGTAATACGTTACCCTCGTTTGACGCTGAGTCGTGATGTTCGCCACGAAAATTCCATGATCTGGAAAATAGCGT
The DNA here is from genome assembly GCF_016835505.1 of Polypterus senegalus. Classification (NCBI taxonomy): domain Eukaryota; kingdom Metazoa; phylum Chordata; class Cladistia; order Polypteriformes; family Polypteridae; genus Polypterus; species Polypterus senegalus. The sequence continues at coordinate 20,838 of NW_024380610.1, read as the reverse complement.
GTATGAAACTGAGGTAAGAAGCATTCCTAATATTTTCAGTAATATCAGCTTGCGGCCTGAGATGTTGTTTGATTAATAATAAGCATGAAGGAAAAGACGTGCTTAAGTATGTTGCATGGTGAAACCCTATAGATAAACAAAAAAGCACAACCTCGAGTGAGTTTATAGCACGTGTGCTAGAAATCGAGAACTTTATTCTGTGAATGAAGTATTGTTGTAAAGAGAACGTGAGTATGTGAATACATGTGAAAGAATGAAGCAATTGCCAAATACTGTGTGTAGAAATGACTGAAGCAGTGAAGGTTGATTGTCTGTTCTCTAGTGAACGAATTTCTGCTTTAGCTAAGTAATTCTACTTGGACATGAAGCAGAGTTTAGAATCTAGAAAAGAAAATAAAAGACGAATAAATTATTTTTATTCAGAGTCTGGGGTGGCAGATGCGTGTTTATGTCATTTGTAGCGTCTGTCTTTCTATGTTAGTCAGCTGACTAAGAATGTTAAACTGTAGAAATGGGAGACGTCCCATATAAGAATATTCAAAGTTAAATGTAATACATGTGAATATCAATAGTGATCATGACTGGTGATTGATAACACAATCTGTGCCTGGTCTGTGTTTTTGAAGCCTGCAAACAGATGCAGAGTTTAAATAACGCCATGACTTATTGACCTCGACGAATCTCAGAATAGCTTGTAACATGGTCAGTTAAAGAGAAGAATTTTCAAATCTGAATTTCATGAAAAGTGTTATAAGCATAAAAGTTGCATTTAAAATCTATAGATGTTCTTGTTCTCCAGATTCAGCAAATCCAGTGACCAACGGATGGAAAACACAAACTATGTTTTTATACAAGTTGCAAAAAATAGCTTAATAGCAAGTTTGGGCATAGCAATTAGAAATAATCTAATCGTAGGATAGTGAATATTTATCAATCATAAATTAATGAATAGCAGCTATTAGAATAATTTTCTTGCATGCTGATTTAGTGCAAGTGTTAAATGTTTTAATGAAAATGCAAACAAATGAACACTAGACTGATTTCATTCTTTGAAAAACAGTATAGAGGGTTTACATATTTTGATGTATGACAAATGATGATTATTATTATCACTTCAGTAATTACAGACTGTATTAGAATTGAAATACATTTATTGATTTGTCTCTGTAAGTGATTAATTTTAGGAAGAGTTGTTATTGCATCAATGTATTAGGTTAATGCTCAGTGATAATGCACATAGCAAAATGGATTATTCAGTTATACATTAGAACCATTGTATATAACATCCTGTTATAAGTTAAGACACTTGGATAACTGAGGCAATGTGTTAATTTTGTGTAATGTATGATCCTACTGAAGAAACATTGTCACTAGCATAGTTTAAATGTATTACTCTATTTCTTACTGTTATTTTATGAGACTGAACTGCGGTCTAGAATTGTCATTTATAATGCTGCATTTGTATGATACATATGATTGGGAAATAATTGCTTTATGTTATGTATTTGCTCTACCTTCCACCCTTCGCTAGTTTAGCATCGCAAGTAGCTTAATTAAGTTTAGCCATTAAATTTAGTGGTTAAAGCCTCTCCATTCAGTGGTAAATTTTTATGAATGAAGTAACAGGTGGTGTATATACAAACGAAGATGTATAAGAGACTGTACTGCGCTAATGACTTTTAATCTGTTGCACATACCTGAGAATAGCTGGTGAAGAAACACTTGCTTTCCAGAGGGAACGGAGTAAAGAACTAAAGAAAGATTGCAAGTCCAGCTACTCAGATTTGATGCCATGAACTAAGACAAGTTTTATGGACTGTGGCAGGGACAGGCTGTGCCACTGAGGTGATGTGACAGCTGTTGAAGGCTCCCATGAATGACCACTGAATACAGTGCAAGCCTAGAGGGAAGTGCACCTCTGCTAAAAGGGACAGTCACCATGTGTTCATCTTATGAGCTCCCTAATGGCAAAAGGACTGTTTACTTTCTGTTCCAGTAACAACAAACTTTAGTGCCTTGAAGCAGTCACACTTTGTTCAGACGGATCTGCAAAGTTACCAATCTGCAAAGCCACCAAGAAAGAGACTTTGTTAACAAACCACTGGGTTGGACAAGGCATATATATATATATATAGCAAGTCTAGGAATATACTTGAAACTATTATAAGAAGGGCTCAAAGGTATGAGGATATGCATGATTTATCAATGATGTGAACTTGTAAATTGGTAACTTGGAATAGAACATCTGATAGTGAAGTTGGGGAGGATAACAGATAGTGAATGAACAATTATGCAATAATACTAGTTAAGAACAATTAATAATCATAGCAATGAAGCTAGAATAGCATCTGAGTTATGTTACAACTATTGTAACTCATAAAGGGATCAGACATCAAAGGGTGGGCACATCTAGCAACATATTGAAGCTAGAAATGATAGAAGTGCCAAAGAATAGTGTAATCCATCAAGATGCTATATAGGATTGTAATATAATCTGATGCTATGACACCCACTGCATGAATTCAGTAATATGTAGACACAACACAGACTATGTAAGAAATAACAGGGCAAAAATCTCCACTAACACCATTGATGAGATATCACTACTTGATAACAGCATGTTAAATGTAACTGTTTGTCCATGTTTACGCTGGTTTTAGATGAATGGTACAGAAGCTATAGTGATACTACATCTCACATGTCCATAAATGACTTGAAATATTGACACTGTGATGGGGGATCAAGTACCTTTTGTTTTGTGGATATGACTTTCAAATATTGTTTTTTGTCACAGATCCAGTGACAAAGGGTGGCTTGTAATACTACATTTTTCTTTATGTCACTGTATCTGGACAATACTGTTATGAGTTTTATTCACATGTGCATGTTAACTGTGGCACACAGAGGCTCAGCAGTTAGAATTGCTGACCAAGCATTGGATTAGATAGCCAAAGACAACTGGAGGCTTGTATAGTCAGCTTAAACACAGGTTAGGGTATTTCTGTCCTCTATCAGCACAAACCTTCTTTCCTTCTTGGGAGAATGAGAATCGACATGTAAGCACTATGATATTTCTGTATTTTGTGGGAGAGGAATTCAGCCCTTGTTTGGAGCGAGAAGACCAGCAAATGAAGCAAGAACCATATAAAAGGTCTGGACAGTGGCCAGACCCTTCGAGGCTGTGCCAACATAGGTGTTGGAAACCCTCCCAGCGTAGGGACGGAAAAAATGGCTGACTGTGTTGATCCAGATTCCCACCTGGATAAAGTCTGTCCATATGCCTCCCCGTCTGTAACTGCGTAAAACGTCAGTAAATGTAAGCTAAAAGATATTTTGTCTCATGTGATTCTTGTACCGCCGTAATCACTATGGGAGGGATATCGCCTTTTCTGGTATATTATGATATTGTTTAATTATTTAATAAGCCACAATATTAAAAGAACACATTTCCAAGAGAGCTAATGCCTCTGCAGGAAACAGAGTTTCACATTGAATCTCATTATTCTGTGTACAATGACAATAAAGGTGTTCAGTTCAATTCATTTTCTGGCTGGCTCACAGTGTTAGTGGTGGAGTGGTGGCTCTGTGGCTAGAGATCTGCACTAGCAATTGGAAGGTTGCCTTTTCAAATCCCGTAAAATGCCAAAAGGGTCTCTGCTCTGCAAGGCCCTTAACCTGCAGGGAAAAACTTGGGTGTTGGTGGCAGAAGTGGCACTCCAGCCACCATAAAAAACCTCATACTGTTCCACTCCATCTGAACTAGTGTGGTGCGGAGGTATCACCTGTTGCATGGTTGCCTTTCGTGTCCTAATCTGGATCCCGAGTTGGTTTGTCGTGGTGGTGGTCGGGCAATGCAGTATCAGTGCATGCTCCTAACCTCTCTCTCTCCTCACAGAGTTGGAATTCTTGGATGTGATCTCTACACTGTTGCTATCTACTTGGCCAATAACAATGCAAGCAGTATTAGCCCTCATCTTGTACAGCAATGTCTGTGTTTGCACAATTCCTGTTACCTTGTTCTGGCTGTATATGCATGTGAGAAGGCATGAGGGACAAAATAATGAGTCTTATTCTCTGGCCTCGTTTGATGCAGGAGTCTTAAGGTTGTGTTTTAGTCAGTCTCTGTCAGTGTTTCAGAAAATAAGAATGAATACAGCACAAAATGCCTCAAGATGCCAATGATTGCCAAAACTAGCCTTTAAAAATGTAACATTGAAATGTTTATTAAAATTGTTCTTTAAATCAATTAGTCATATGATATTCAAGTTTTAGCAAACAATAAGCCATCAAGTGAGCTATATTAGCCATGCTGCAAACTAACCACATGTTTACCGATTACAGCAGTGTTGTACTGAATTTGCACAGCACCTGACATAGTTACATGCATGTATTTCGCTGAAACCCTGCATATCAGAAAAACCTGATTTAATGCTTCATGTAGTGAGACAATTTTGATGCTTTGGATGGGACTTAAGTGTTTAAGTGGATTGACGTGGGTTAAAAAACCGTCCTATGCATCCCTCTATACTGTAAAGACCACTTAAAAAAATGGCCTACTGTGCCATGGAGTTTAGAATAATTATCTACTTCTAACTATTGCCAACCCCTACATGCCTTTACTGATTTTCTTTTTTTATTTTTATCATTGCATATGCAGATTAGATGATCTGTAATTCTACGATAGCAAACTCAGAAAAACAAAATCTGTACATCAGACCAGCAACATGCTTACTACTAATTCATCAGCATACTATTTTAACTGCCAGCTTATATGCAATTAAGGTACACTTTATGTTATTAAAGGAATAATTTTTGTAAATGTATCATACCTGTTCCATTGGTAATCATGCCATCAGGACATTCAACACAATCAAAGCAGCACACAGGCTGACCTTTTTGTGCACTGCGTCTTGTACCTTGAGAGCAACTCTTACTGCACACAGAAGCAGGAGGCTAAAAATCATGTAACACAGCATCAGTTTGTTATAGCACAAAATTTGGCGAACATTAACTGCTACATTTAACTACATAAAAAATACATTTTGAATATACATCACAATGCAGTTTGCTTTATATAACACTCATATACACAAGCACATAATTCTAGTATAATTATTTACACATACTGTATGCATGTTGGATAAATGGAGCAATGATATACAGTGACTTGCTATAGAGCAATGAATCACTGGTGGAGACTGGGTCATGGTCTCAGCTATTTGGCTTCTTTGCCAGACAGTCTTTCATAGTATATCTAACTGAGCTTTCCCAACATCAAACATATAGGCTGTAATACAGCTATAAAGTCAACAGGAATTTTAGAATGTTTTGGGTTCCATACCTCTTTTTGCCCCCCATTCCAATAAATTGCCTCCACATCTAATTCAAGCTCCACACCAAATTTACTTCCATCATATCTGCCAACTGTTTTCACCACTACAGACCCATCGCTCCTCTTTTGCCAGTTGACAAGATCATACTTTGGCACAGTATCACCATTTTCATCAAAATATTGAATGTTCCCAGCCTTGTCTAAAAATTGCACTCTCTTTAAATAGTGGAGTAGCTATGACAAAAAAAAAAAATATAGATAGATTTTTTTGTATGTGTATATTTATATTTACATCTTTAATTTTATTTGTTAAAAATGTAATGTTAAATCTAAACATTTTTAAAGATTTTTGAGCTTTTTAAATCTGTCAAATAGATGAAAACAATGCACCTGCATATATAAACTAGCAATTCTTTGCATTTATGTTTGTTGTATTGTACTGCTAGTTGTTTTGTAAAGCTCTATTTAAGAGCTGGCATTTTGAAAACTTCCATTTAGTGGCTCCATTAAAGTAGGCAAATCAAAAAACAAAAGGTATTATATTCAGGAGAATATGTTCAATTCCCATTTAAAACCTAAGCAATATCTTATTGTTTTGGTGTTTTTTAATAAAACACACACATGGTTAATATGTACTTAGACAGACAAAGAAAGAAAACAAAATGTTACTGTAATTATCCAAATAATACCACTAATACAGATGAGAGATGAATTAGTTACTGAAAATTTGGGAAAGCTAATAATAAGGCAGTAGTCATTTATATATTTTCAGTTAACACTACTGATGAAATCACTGTACTTGCATATTTATAGATTTAGTATATAATGAGTATAAGTATATTGTTAACACTATATTAAGTTTCCTGTTAATGCTATATTAAGTTTATCTTGTTTTTATAGTTTGGCTACCATAAACAAACAGGAAAGGAAATTTGAAAAATGTGATTTGTATTGTTTTCCTAATACATACATGTACATGTATATAAAATTGTCTTCAAAAAATGTTGATATTTTTAAAGTGGAGTGTTAGCTATGACATTTGTGCAATCTATTTCAAGTTTAACATGTAAAATGAAAGGGATTCATTTAAATGATTATATAAGATACTGTATATTGTTATGACAGAAAAAATACACTCTGAAAAAGGTCCTAAAAATACAGTTCAACTGCACAAAGTGAATAAAAGAACTATAGCTATATTTAGATCATCAAGTATGGATTTTAAAGTTTAACGTTCATATATAGTGATAAATAAAATGGCTCAAGACCAAAAAAAAAATTCTATTGCATGAAGATAAGGTACTTTTAAGCTCAAACTTAAAAATAACTAAACTTTATAATTACCTGTGATGGTTCAAACGCATGAATATCTGCACATCTCCCTTCCTCAAAAGGACCTTTGCCCTGTTCACAAGACTGCAAGTTATGCAGTGCATGAGCTACAGCATACACTGCATTATAAACATTGCTGGTAACTCTCAGTTCAGAGGTGTCCAAAAATGTGTTTGTCAATTTTTCAAGATTTTCCGCCCCGGTGCACTCTCGTCTATCATGTTTAACTCCTGGATTCCACAGACATTCAAAAATGTTTTCCCAGAGTTCCTTTATAAACATATCTTGAGGTTCATTAAAAGGATGGAGGCCGACAAGAAATTCATGCAAACCTGGGATATGACTTTTAGTGATTGCAAATCCCAATGTTCCTTCAAAGTGTTTAATTTGGTTTTCTTTTAAGATGTATGTAGCTGTGCTCCAGGCCTCACTTGCAAGCCAGGTAATACCTGTTATGTTCTGTTTAGCAATCTCCTCCACTAGGGGAAGCAGATTACTGTCACCAGAGAAAACTACTATAACTTTTGCATTGGAACTTTTAATAGTTTCTGCTATCTGTTGATAGGTTGCTCTTGAAAACGTAAGTGGGATTTTTTCTGCAAAAGCAATGCAAACACCATATTTCTCCACCTCTTCTCTGAACAGTTGGACTCCTTGAATTCCATACTCAATATCTTCTGCCAAAGTACCAACCCACTTCCAGTCAAAGTGCTTGACAAGGTAAGCAAATGCTTTGGACTGAAATGTGTCACTGGGTATGGTGCGAAGTAAAGATGGGAACTCCTTCTTGTTACTGAGAGCAGGGAGGGATGAAAAGTAGCTAATCTAAAAGAAAATGTTACTTTTATGATTAAGTTCCTGCAAAGAACAGTTACATAAGTGATAAGAAAATTCCAGATTAAGTTAAATATCACACAACAATCAAATTAAAAGAAAATACTTAAGTATTTGTATTGTACCTCATGATCATTTCAAGATTTGAGAGGAACAGTAAAAGGTGAACAAAAACACACAGGAAATGTCTTTTCAAGTTATACCTCATTTTGGTATAGATCATTTACAAATTTATATCCTGGAAAAGACAGCATTGAAGCTGCATGTAATCATGTCAGCACTAACTAGCATATTTGGTACTTTTAAGTTTTTAAAAAGTATAGCTGTTTCAGAAGACTGTTAGGACTGTTAGGAGCATGTATTAATAGTGGCATTAAATTATCTTTGCACTGTGACTGATTTCAGCTGTGTTTTTACTGCTTTACTTAACAGTCACTTCAGTGACTACGTGTTAAAATAGTTTACACCTGAAACATTTTTTGATTTTAAAACAATGCAGTTGAATTGCTGTGTCTCAGATTATTCTTTAATATTTATTATATTTTTCATAACAGCATTTACTGAATAGTAATCATATTAAAAAAACATAAATCCCCTCCCTCCCCAAGGAACAGATGGAGTTAATCAAAGTTTGACAAGGAAGTATTGTTTAGTGAGGAATGAGAAATTAAAGATTTTAAACATACCGTTTAGTCTAAAGACTAAGAACATTTAATGAAACATCAATACCTGAGGATACTGGTAAATTCCCAGAATTGTTGCCATAGCAATGGAAATAGTGGAAGATGATTCTCCAATCACCGCTGCTAAAGAGGAATTTATATGGCACTGGTAATTGGGAACATAGACCTCATTCCCTGTGATAAGTGCAAACATCTGTTCCACTGCTCTTGTGATACTGTTACAGGTGTCATAAATGGCATAACCCAAACTAAGGTTTGGTAGAAGATCTTCATTCTTATTTATTTCATTAATAGCAAAAATCATAGACTGAACCCACTGATAACTCTGGAGATCAAAACTTAAAGATGAAACATAATTTTAGAAGTAAAACAAAATTTTAGTGACCAAATGCTGTAATACCCACATTGCTGATACTTCTGTAATAAATACATTTTGTAAAAACTCAAGTTTTGTGATTAGAAAGTTATTTTAATAAGGGAGTAATTAAAACTTTTACAAATAACACAACTGCAGTTGTCAAAAGCTTTTTCTAAATAAGGTATTAAATCTGAAAATTTCTCACCTATATTTACAATTATCAGAAGGATATATTCTGCCCTATCATATTATTTTATTCTAAGTTAATCATGAAAAAGAAAAATACAAGTAATTATAACAAAGCTTCACCTGCGTAAAGCACCTTAGCATCCTACTATAGAAAAAAATGATGCAAAGTTATAAAAAGGTAATGTATTGACATGTTTTCAGACTTCACTGTACAAGAAATTTCATTGGAAGTTTATTCATTATTCTTATAAGCACTTTTATTAAATAAAAAACTACTAAAGGACAAGGCACCAACAATTGGAAATCTGGCTTCCCCCACCAGTATTTCACTACTGGAGCTAAATAAATCTTTCAGTAAAGTTTGCAATTCAATGAATCCATGTACTTGTAAGCATTAATATCTAAATGTGAAAATATGATCTTCTCAAAACAGTTTTAACAAATATTATTTAAAATGACATTCTCCCTTTCAAATAGTCTATACTTTTACCTAGACAATAAACTTTTTTTATTCTAATCTCTACTAATGGAGAAAGACAGTGCAGTTCATTTCTAAGACAATTCAACTTTAAAGTTTTTTTTTTAAATCACATTTTAGCTGACATTTAGTGTTATAACTTATCTAGCTACAAGCAACGGAACAAAAAAGAGCAGATAATTATAATGCTGGACTCTTAATTAAATTCCTTGCCTCTAGTTATATATCTTGAATACCTGTTATCACAAAGTCGAGGAGCAGGCTCAATGGTGAAGGACAAATCTCTGAAGCCATCTGTACGATGTATAGGAAATATCCTCCTATTATCACATCTCCATTCATGATCATAGCAGGCACAGAATTTTTAGGAAGTCTGACATCATACTAATACACCTGTTGGAATGTACAAAGAAAAACAACAAACAAAGGCCAGACACAAACACAAAGTTACATTTAACCATTTTCAAGAACATTCTCTAATGAAGAGCACATTCTGTTCAGGCTAGCATAGTACATCTTATATGTAAAACGATGCAATTATTTTTGTCTAGGTGACTTGTGCCCACTGGGAAAGATTATTCATAATTGGATTAAAAAGGGCAAAAACTAGTTGTCTCTCAAGGCAGATTTTCTTCTTTATAATGAATCTCACAGATTGCCAATATCAAAAAACAACAAACATTTCCCTAATGACTTTTATACAAAAATAAGCAATAAAAAGGTATTATCCTTTTTTGTAATGTAACATTTCAAACTAAGCACAGCTAGACGATTATTTGGCTTAAAATGGAAAGAAAGAATATGCATCTGTTCAATATATGTGGATCTTAAAAAGTTGTTTTTGCTAGTACCAAACAAATCCAACAAGTTGAAAAATACAGGGACTTTTCATATTTTGCTTAACAATAACTACCTAGCTATGTCATTCACAGTCCCACCCATCAACCCAGTTAATAATTAACAAATAAGAATTTTATATTTTGAAAATAAAGTAACACAAGTTACTATTGCAATTCACTTTCTTCCATATTCATAACATATTTAGATAACCAACTTAACATTTAATTGTACAATGAACCTGACAATTGCACAATAATTATCTTTCAGAGTCTGAAAAGCATTCACAGAAAATTAAACCAGATAATAAATTAATTATATTAGCAAGGCAACTAATTGAGAATAATTTCAAAATAGCATACAGCCTTAATTTCACATAATTACTGGTAGATTCTGAAGACAGATTTCCACGCTATAATTTCTCAATTATTTAAGGGGTTGTTTATTTTAAAATAATTGGAAACAACTGAAAGACTGAATTTTGTTTCAAAAACACTAATGCTTTTAGACAAGATGCTAAAGAGTGTCATCTACCCTTGTTCCACACAGAAAGATAAACACCTTTCAAATTCCTGATTTTAACAAGTTTGCTAAATAAAATCTTTAAACATTTCTTTAAAGTTCGGCATTCTCATAAAATGTTACACAATGTCTAAATTACTAGCTGCAAACTAAATCTATAAAAAATATGATTTGGAACAGCATCCCATCCATACATTTACTCTGTATTAGTTTGTGATCAACATTATTAGAAAAAATACTTCAATACGATATTGACCCATATGCTGAAGATTTGGATAAGATGCATGCATGTAGTAATTCACAATAGCTTAAATAATTTTATTAAAGCTTGTTTTGTATACAAATTTAAAGTTGAAATTCTTCATGCAGTAGGTTTTGAGGCACATTACTAAGGAAAAGCATTTTTAAACTATACAGAATACTCTGTGTTACACAGAATTGCATAAATTAAGCTTATTACACTTATACCGAAATATCAAAATAAATGTCCATTAGTTATACATTTTAAAACAAGAACATGTAAAATTTTTACATTTAAAAGATAATACATTATGCTTTATTATTATTATTATTTTTTGCATTTAAGACTTTTTGCAAGCTTCATTCTGTTGATAACTTATTCATTTCATTCAAACAGCAAAAAGGGACTGCATCTTTATTTCCATTTACCTGACTTACTACTATCCTGTACTTGTCAGAGTGCAAAATATTTTTTTGTGGCAAGATGTCAAATAGTCCACAAAATTAAAAAGTCAAATATATTTTAAGAACTGAAAAATAACAAGGTTTCTAAAGCAAATAAACTGTGTAAAAATCTACAATCTGAAGAAAGGGAAAAAACAGGTTGTTAACATTAAATTAATTTTGGCACTTTTTGAAGTGCCCAAAAATTTAAGCTTTGGCAACTTTTGGTGCTAATGCAAGGTAATATCCAAACACTTCCTCTGACCTTTTCTGTTATCCAGTAATAACGGGACATTTATCAAAACATTGCAAAAAATAAAAACGTTACTTTTCAAAGCAAGCCTTAACATATATTTGATGTTACTTTTACTGCATGTGTTTTAAAATAAATAATACTAAAATCATTCTGAACTTTGGAACATGCTTTTAACAAGGTGTTTTATGGATTGCTTTAGAAGTAAAATAAACTTATCTGACAAACTATAAGATCATTGTAGTTGCAAACGTAATGCATTGGTAGAATTAGAGACGCTGATTTCATACATAATGTTGATTTATGATAGGCTGTTAAGAAAAAAGAAAAACACTTTGTAAGCACCTGACCCTAGCTCTACCCCTCCAACCACCTTGTTATCACAAAATACTTATTGCAACATTTATTATACAGTACACAACTCAGAAATGTTAGCAGTTTGAATTTATTTTAGTTTTAAGGTTACTGGAAAACCGAGGCACTACTGTAGCTCACTGATGTAATTTATTCTGGATATTTTAGGTTCATCTGGCTATAATATTCTCAAATTTGAGTTAATTAAAACCAAAATCAAATACACCATAATGTGTAAGCACTGCAATAAAATTCAACACTTCTGTAATTGTTTGGCAAAATATTTATAAAAATGCATGTAAATGAAACTGGAAACATTATAATTTTGCAATATTTTGTTTTCTATAACAACTGCAGCTAGTACTGTAAAAGTAAATCAAAGTCTTTCAAAGGTTTACAAAACAGACACATAGCTTATACAAATATATGAATACAGGAGAAATTGAATTTTTGTAGGCAAAAGCCACTTTAAAAAAACAAACAAACAAACAAAAAACCCCATCATCCAGTTGCACCAAATGCTGTTACATTTTTTTTTTTACCATTACAATTCCCTGCCCCACAGTTGTCATCCTTTTAGGGTACACACCAATCACCACAAACTATATTTGGTGGGGATAAAAGGTGCAATGTAGCAGCTCTAGTCACGCATCTGTCACAGTACTGCATGTCAACAATAGGAATGTTGTTCTTGGGTTATTTGGACAGTACGTACAGTTCTTGTTTGCTACTAAAATTTGTAGCTTATTCCCACTCTGTAGTTCCAGGAGGTTTAGATGTAAGGTCATACATCACTCTAGAGATGCCAGGGATCTTCATAATTTCATTTACCATTTTTAACAGGACCTGTTGACATAAAACACATAGCATTTGCCTTTTGTATTTAATTCTTTTACCATAAATGTTTAACTGCATTTAACACCTCTCTGAGGTACATCTTTTACTACTTTCTGAAAACTGTAGAATACACTATGGTAAAAACAGCGAGTTCCAAATATAAAACTGGATTTTTTTTGGCTCTCTGCATATAGGCAAGACTGGCCATGTTTAAATCACAGTGCAGTCTTTGTTCCAGTTGATCCAACTGCACTGCATATTAGTAGTGTCAAGATCCTTACTTATATAAATTCAAAATCATTACTGCCTGCACAAATTACTGGTTTGCCATTATATTCTTCCAACCATAAATGTATTTTGTTTGGAGACAAAGCTAGTCTTTATTTAAATTATAATAAGCAAGATTTGCACTAAGACAGACAATGAGGCTAAATAAATCCACTCAGACTTAGAATTTAAACTGAACAAACCTATTCATTAAACAATTACATTTATACTAGGAAATTGTATTAGCTTATAGCACTGCCTTGTCAGATACAGACTTACATTAGAACATGTTCTTCACTTATACAAACACAAGAGTGAGGTCAGTATTTAAGCAACACATCCAATTGTTTTTGATCCAGAAGTAGAATAACCATCTTCAATGTAAAACAAGGCATCCTAAACCCAATTTGGACTGGTACACATTTAAACAAGAGGGTTACACACTGCTGCCAAATGTACAATACTGTACTAAAATACAAAAGCTGCACATCTACAGTCTGATGTATGATGGAACAAGCAAGCATGCCGTTTGCGAGCCATAGGTCTGAGTGCAGCAACCTACTATATCTGCAGCACCAACAAAAAAACTGTACTGACCAGTCATTTAACTATAAACAGAGGTTGTTGTTTACAATGACACAAACATGTTACCAATTAACGTGGTTTAAGAAAAAGGCTTCAGGCTGTCTTCTTGAGAGGATGCATCAGTTGAAAACTCAGCTAGTCAAAGCCAATAACCTTTAATTCATAAAATTTTAAGCGGCTCAGACATTACATCACAATAATGTATCATAATATGAACGCAGAAGGAGGACATCTGTGGAACTATAGACACAAAACTTGAAAGCGAGACATACAGCACACAGTCTTGCTGAGGAGCTAGCCAAGATTTTATGTTTTCATGGTAATAATAATAATAAAAAATGGACTATGGGACTCCAGTAACACAGATTTCATTTGCATCTTCACCATGGTAAGAAGCCACCTGAGCATAACCATACAGTAAAATGGTTCCATCATAGTGGGTGTTCTCCAGTGCCAGACTGTTACCAGGCTATGCATATCAATAAGCAAAACTGTATAAAATACATTTCATTAGACAGTTTGCTATTAGTTTTCACTGAATGTTAAATAGCAGGCCTTTGTGAATAACTTGACCTTTAATGTAGAAAATATTTTAAGATACGCTCCAATAAAATGTTCAAAATTCAAAAACATAAATTGAAGATTGAAGAAAATAAATCAAAAACATGCACCTCTTCTGGTATTTGGTTCCCTGGAGTTGCTGGAATGCCTGTCATAAAATCACTAGTGATAAAGGTTCGGATAACAACAGATCTTCGGCAGGAAGGCTGTTTTTGCAGTGGATCCCGGTCAAAATGTAGAGGGGTCAGAATAACAGGCATTTGACTAATTTTGCTAGAGTAACCTTATTTAAAAAAAAAAAAAAAAGAACAGAAAAAAACTGTCAGATAATAAAATACCACTGCTAACATAGTTATAAAATGTGGCACTTTTTCATCTTTAAAATTCTGTTATGTTCTGGATTACATTTATACCTCACAGAGAACATTTTTGCATTAATCCTGCAAAATTGTAACAAATAGGGTGCATCACAATAAACATATTATAAAAATGCATTCTACCAAAATTTGGACAGAAGAAATACCTCACTAATACTATGCCGTAAAGGTTGCTGTTTTACAGAAAGTGGTAAAAAAAAAAAAAAAAAATCTACAGAAAAATAAATGTTAGTAACTATAAATCAGCTTTACCACTACTGTATTTCTACATCAACAATAGCTTTCCTAAATATTTGACTAAACCTACAGAACAACACAGAAAATGCTAATTTTCAAAATATATCCGAGTTTTGAAAGTCTGAACTACCAACTTATACTCACAAAATATGTTAATTTCTGTTACTACCTACTTACTTTTAGATACATGCAAACTTGAAGAAAACCATTCTCTAACCATTTGAGAATATTATTCTGCTCTTAATAACATTAGAGCTAGTGCAATTTCCCCACTAAATATATAGTACATATGCAATACATTCCTATTAATGGTTTATACCCTGGTTGTTTCTCTCGATACCCTTTCATTTAAACCTGAAAAACACACTTCCACGTTGTGTTCACCCATTCATTTATTCATTACCAAACACAATGCAATTGAGGTTCAAGACAGCCTAAGTTTAAACTGCCTGTATCAGGTGCAAGGCAAATGCCTATTACAGAAAACGACCCAGTCAACTAACAGACACAGTTATGCATATTACCATCGCTTGCACACAGAGTTAGTCTGGAGTTACCAATTAACAAAAATCTTTCAATATGTAAGGACAATTGAATTAGCAGGGATGTGCTGGAAGCTGATTTAAATAAACTTTATACTAAAAAAAAAAAAAACTGGTGAGAATGCATAAACCAAACATTTTATTAATATTAATAGATGTGAATAAAACAGCTGTGGCATATTGTACCTACTGTATGCCACTTCCCTACTAATATTTTATGCTTGTTCTAAAAGTGTCAATAGTTAACAATTGGTGAGACCAGCCTTTAGTACTTGTATTAGGAGCATTGGCTAAACATTACTCTGCTAGATGGTGTACATGCACATGAATGCATAAGTTTCTTGTTGGTACATCTTTTGCAACAGCAATCTTCCTGCTTTGGTTAAATCTTCTGGCTCATGATCCCCATTTGCTTTAGAGCCAAAGAACTAGCAATTTGTCAAGGTCAATTTCTTCTAAACTACCAATTCATACATCTGTGCTTTGGTACATTAACCTCCCTAGCATTAGACTTTAGCATCACTCGGGCTGTGAAAATAGTGCTAAAAGCATTAGTAACAAGTGTGACTCGGGCACCTCTACAGACATGTCTCGCATAATCGTTAGACCTAATGATTACTCGGGTTGTAAAAATGTTATGCTCAAAGTATACATATACACAGAGTGCATCCAGAAAGTATCCACAGCGCATCACTTTGTCCACATTTTGTTATGTTACAGCCTTACTCCAAAATGGATTAAATTCATTTTTTTCCTCAGAATTCTACACACAACACCCCATAATGACAATGTGAAAAAAGTATACTTGAGGCTTTTGCAAATTTATTAAAAATAAAAAAACTGAGAAAGCACATGTACATAAGTATTCACAGCCTTTGCCATGAAGCTCAAAATTGAGCTCAGGTGCATCCTGTTTCCCCTGATCATCCTTGAGATGTTTCTGCAGCTTAATTGGAGTCCACCTGTGGTAAATTCAGTTGATTGGACATGATTTGGAAAGGCACACACCTGTCTATAGAAGGTCCCATAGTTGACAGTTCATGTCAGAGCACAAACCAGCATGAAGTCAAAGGAATTGTCTGTAGACCTCCGAGACAGGATTGTCTCAGAGGCACAAATCTGGGGAAGGTTACAGAAAATTTTCTGCTGCTTTGAAGGTCCCAATGAGCACAGTGGCCTCCATCATCCATAAGTGGAAGAAGTTGAAACCACCAGGACTCTTCCTAGAGCTGGCCAGCCATCTAAACTGAGCATCGGGGAGAAGGGCCTTAGTCAGGGAGGTGACCAAAGAACCCGATGGTCACTCTGTCAGAGCTCAGAGGTCCTCTGTGGAGAGAGGAGAACCTTCCAGAAGGACAACCATCTCTGCAGCAATCCACCAATCAGGCCTGTGAGGTAGAGTGGCCAGACGGAAGCCACTCCTTAGTAAAAGGCACATGGCAGCCCGCCTGGAGTTTGCCAAAAGGCACCTGAAGGACTCTCAGACCATGAGAAACAAAATTCTCTGGTCTGATGAGACAAAGATTGAACTCTTTGGTGTGAATGCCAGGTGTCACGTTTGGAGGAAACCAGGCACGACTCATCACCAGGCCAATACCATCCCTACAGTGAAGCATGGTGGTGGCAGCATCATGCTGTGGGATGTTTTCAGCGGCAGGAACTGGGAGATTAGTCAGGATAAAGTGAAGATGACTGCAGCAATTTACAGAGACATCCTGGTTAAAACCTACTCCAGAGCATTCTTGACCTCAGACTGGGGTGACGGTTCATCTTTCAGTGGACAAGCGACCCTAAGCACACAGCCAAGATATCAGCGTGGCATCAGGACAACTCTGTGAATGTCCTTGAGGGGCCCCAGCCAGAGATCAGACTTGAACCCGATTGAACATCTCTGGAGAGATATTAAAATGGCTGTGCCGACACTTCCATCCATCCTGATGGAGCTTGAGAGGTGCTGCAAAGAGGAATGGCAAAACTGGCCAAGGATGTGTGTGCCAAGCTTGTGGCATCATATTCAAAAAGGCAGGCTGTATTGCTGCCAAAGGAGTATCGACAAAGTACAGAGCAAAGGCTGTGAATACTTACGTACATGTGATTTCTCATTTTTATTTTAACAAATTTTGCAAAAAACTCAAGTAAACTTTTCACGTTGTCATTATGGGTGTTGTGTGTAGAATTCTAGAAAAATAATTTAACCCATTTGGAATAAGGCTGTAACAAAAAAATAAACATAAAAAAATGTGGAAAAAGTGATGTGCTGTGAATACTTTTTGGATGCACTGTATACAGAAGTCAGTCTGTTTCAGTCATGTTGTGCATTCTGAACCTCTGTTCAGTGGACTTATATCCCATTTTGTGTACTTCTTGATGCCTGTTTTATTTGACATTTCAGCTTGTCTTTTATTCATATTTTTACTTTTTACTTTTATTCCTTCAGTTTTTCATCGTCTTATTTTCTAATCACTCCTTATCCAATAAACAACTCATTTTACATTTATTAATTTATGAGGGAATTAATTAAAGCATCTGCTTACAAAGCAACACTGACACGCGTAAAGCTCTGCTATATGTTATGCCTGGCCACACGGCGGCTAAATGTTTTGTTATTTCACACAGACCTGAATTGCTGCCAGAAGGTGGTCACTGGACACCAACACCTTCCCTGGGTGCCCAAAAAAAAAAGAACCACTACCACTACTCCAGGCGGCAGAGTCGAGGAGGTGGAAAAAGCTTCTGAGAATGGAGTGGTGATGAAGAAATGAGAGGAAGAAAAAGCAGGGAGAAGAAAAGTGTGCTTTTGCCATGTTCTTGTATTTTGTCTGTCAGGCAGGAAGCGGGAATGCATTTCATATGGGGAAAAAAGGATAATAAATAAAAAAAAACATGTGTGTTGAACTTTTTCCTGTGTCTTTCTGTGTTGGAGGTTGGGTGGCACTCCCACATCTGCGACCACAATATACATATACACACACACACAACACAAACACACAAAAAATTAACACACATATACTCTCAACTACATCATTCAATTTTTCTCTGTGAATTTCACTTTTTTTACAGAAATTTTAAATAAACATATTTTCGACTCTTACCAGACTCCGAAATTGTGTGAGATACATAGTCTGCTTGTCTTAGAGTCTGGGGACCCTGTTGTTAAAAGGTTGGAGTGATGTCATGGTGGCTCTTTTCATGGTCCAAACACATGACAACCCTGTCAGTTAAATAGAAAAACAGCATATTTGTAATAGTCTATCACAGCAGAATTATTTATGTATAAGCAGGAGATTATGTATAACACTAGATTGGATTAAGACATTGGGTGTCTTGTATTTAATAAAGCATTACAATGGCTGTTGACTAGAACCAACCATTAATGGTCATGAATAACCACATAATGGTGAACAATCTGTCAAACTTAAAGAATAGAATGTAACTGCATCTATCATTTTTAAACCGTTTTTGTTATAAGTCAAATAATGCTGACTTTTATGTCTTGATGTGAACAGATGACATATTTAATACCAGTACTGCTATTTATTATTATGGCAACTGTACAGTGAGGGTAACATTTAAAGTAGAATGTACATTTTCCAAAACCATCAGGCACTCCAATAAAGCAAATAGCCAGTTCAGTTGTTTTCCATTACAGAGGGTGTTGGGATTTGTAAACCAACTGAAACACAAATCTGTGAATCCAGTCACACTAAATATTGTGGAAATTAATGTAATTCTTTCTGCTGTTTTTATTCTTTTTCCCTGGTTGGGAGAAACAGGTTGCTTTAAACTACATAATGTCTTTCTATGACTTTCATCAATATGCATATGTAATAAATGCTAGTTTTCATCTTTTATTTTTTATCCCTTTCTGCATTAAAAAGTGTTTTTCACAAAATAAAACAATTAGAAATGGAGGTTCAAGTGTATATCAATTTGCAACCATAAGGACACTATAGCCTTGTTATGCATTATGAGCAGCAAAGCATCTACTCACTCTGCAGAGAAATGTAATGAGTGGTTCCAGAAACTTTTGGAAAAAAATGCAACAAAGCATGAACTAGACTTAACGAATTCCACCAGGGGATGTTCCATGAGCGAGCTTATGAAAATCAAGTCTTAGTGAGTATGCCTCAAATGAGACTCAGTCAGTTCTATGAGCTCAGTGTTTCTTGATAAGTCAAGATGGGCTTTGGCCACCCACATTTACGCACTTGTCAGATAAGCAGCCCTGATAAGCGATCATCAATAACATTTATCAGGGCTCAAAAATACAGAGAATGGTAAAATATCTATAGATTGAGTACTTCTGACTTCAAAACATGAAAGTGTGTTATGGGACAGCTTTCAAAAAGAACAGTTTTATTTAATTGTCATAAAATACAACAAGTAACTGAGTGGTCTTTTTAGCAACTCATCAAAAAGTAATATTGGATCTCACCACAAAAGAACAAATGCATCTGCTGTTAAGAGTGAATCAAGAACATTGTGGTTCTGAATTTGTGCATCACATAATTAAACATTAATGGCATTATACATACTATATAAAAATGTAAATGTTAGTTTGTGAACATTATACTTAAACAAGTATTCAGTAACAATATGCTGTGCATTTGGCAGAAGCAACAATTGTACATTAGAAAATACTTTAAATTACTACAATAAACAGTACATTTATATTCAAATATACATCTTGCACGCTTGGGTCACAGATTTGCACAGAGATACAAGTTTGTAGAAAACAGAATTTTATTCAAACATGCAAACAAACATTGTTTCTTTTCAAAAGCTTAAGCGTGCTCCATGACAAGTCAGAGATGACTCTTCCGCTAGGAGCAAAAGAATGTCAGAGAGACAAAGAGAGATAAAATCAAAACAATCAATTCCAAAACTGACAGGCTGCACAAGGCTTGTATTACGCGTTATAAGCGCCAAGTGAGAAGGGTAGAGAGCAATGTGAGGGTAGTCTGTGTTTCAGGGTTTACAGGGCGTCTGTATCTTCTTGGGGTGCGATGAGCCCTCAGCTCACACTATATATATATATATATATATATATATATATATATATATATATATATATATATATATATATATATATATATATATATATATATATATACACACATACATACACACACACACAGGTGCTGGTCATAAAATTAGAATATCATGACAGTTAATTTATTTCAGTAATTCCATTCAAAAGTGAAACTTGTATATTAGATTCATTCATGACACACAGACTGATGTATTTCAAATGTTTATTTCTTTTAATTTTGATGATTATAACTGACAACTAATGAAAGTATATATAAAATATATATATAATATATAAAATATACATTTAGCAACAAAAGAAAGTTGCAGCTTCTGTTACTGGTGAAATGCCCCAGTGTCGCTCCTGCTGAAGGATCTCCCTCATCAGAATGTCAGATTGGAAAATATAACTGCATTTATGCTGTGAATGATTATATTTACATATCCATTCATTCATTCAGGTTCCACTGCTTATGCAAAGCTGGGTCACCGGGATAGCAGTCTAAGCAATGAGCTCATCATCCCTTTTCCCCCTTCCCCCCTTT